>NW_027136904.1:600000-900000 GCF_040869045.1 Eurosta solidaginis
CTGAGAAAGAGAGGGACGTTATCTTGAATAAAAGGAAGTTTAACGAGATTGGGTGGGAGGCGACTGAGAATAAGAAGCCGGCAACTAGGATTGTGGTTCTCCTGATGATTTCATGGAGGATCTTCTCCGGATGAACCTTGAGAGGAACAATCCTGGATGCTCAAAGTCGGAGGTCCGTCTAGTGAGTAAACCTTGGATGATTACTCCGGGTGTTGCAGTTAATGTAGTTCTGGAGGGTCCGGAAGACTTGACGTCCTCCCTCTTGAATGCGCAGCCCTGTTACATTAAGTGGTTATCATTCTGGGTGCGTTCTTATACGCGAACTTTTGGCTGCTTCAGGTGTTTGAGTTTCGACCACCAGATTAGTGAATGCCGATATGAGTAGAGTGTCTGCCGAAAGTGCGGGGAAGGGGGGCATCAGTTGGCTAGTTGCAAAAATGAAGTTGGTTGTCGCAACTGTAAATTCAATGGCAAGGATGCGAAACATTTGATGTTATCAGAAGTGTGTCCGACTTATGCTGCCGTTGTTGCCCGTGCTCTTGCCAGACACTAATGGGATTGGTTTTCCAATTAAATTGTCAGGGTGCGTATGCCGTGATGTGCGAATTGAGGGCGCGTATAGCTGAGGAGGTGTGTGGCATTGTCTTACTTCAGGGACCTTACTGCATCAATGGTGTAGTTAAAGGCATTCCTGGAGGGTTTTGGGTTCTTTTGTGACCTGAAAGGAAATCCTGCTATTGTTGTTAATCAGCCTGATTATGAATGTCTTTTGTTTGACTTTTCGGAATGGGGGGTATGCGTAAGATTTGAGGGTTCTTTTGGTAGGGCTATTTTTGCGAGCGTGTACTGTAAGTGCCATGGACCCTTAGATCCGTTACTTGGGTTCGGTGCTATTACCAGCGAGTAGCACGCCGGTCATCATTGGAGTGGATGCCAATGCTGTTTCTCCTGTATGGCACAGTAAGTTGTCTAGGCGTTCGCCCTGTTACGTGAGTCATACACGAGGAGAAGCTTTGGGCGAGTGGGTACTCACTGTAGAAGTTCATATTTTAAATGAACCAAGCGAGTGTTACACATTCGATGGGCCCATGGGTAAGAGTGATATTGATGTAACTTTTGTAAATGATGCAGCAACAAGAACGTTTGAGTTTTTGTGGAGTGTTAGGGGAGGAGAAGGGATAAGTGATCATAATTTGATTCAAATTGTGATTGCTCCCCGATCTTTTCCTAATGTGTCTGAAACCGTTGAAGAAAAGAAGTGGTACACTGCTGGGGCAGACTGGAACCTGTACGGTTTATGCGTTGAGCAGGAGTTTTCATTAATTCCTCTTAACGTATTTACAGAGTTGCCAGTGGATGAGCAGATTGCCCGTTTGAGTGAGTGTGTGTGCAGGGTGAATGATAGTATGTTTCGAAGGGTGAAGAAACAACGATATCATCGTGCTAGATGGTGGACACATGATCTAACTCAAAAAGGAGATCTGTCAGACGCTTGAGACGTCAGTTTCAACGTGCCAGGTGTGTCTCAGTTGAGAAGTCAACTAAGTAGGGAAATGAATGGATATAAACGAATGATTGTTAAACTTAAAGGAGAAGAATGGCGCAACTTCATGTTTCAAAATTATGACGATCCTTGTGGTCCGGTCTATAGGATCTGCCGGGGTTGACGACAGACAGAAGTTAATTCCCTCCGTGTTGGTGAAACGTTGGTTTCTACTTGGAGGAAATGTTCGCAGCTACTTTTGGAAGGGTTCTTTCCTAGGGTCGAGGTTCAGGTATAGCCTCCTGCACTGGAAGTGTCTGTGCCTCCATTAGAAGTTGAAGAGTTAAAACATGCTTTTGGTCTGGTTAGGTCTAAACGGTCCCCGGGTTTCGAAGGGTTAAACGGAGAGATGTGCAAGTGGTTGTGGAAGTTTATCCCGGAATACTTGGAAGCCATTTATGATAAATGCATATGGGAGAGGTATTTTCTACGAGAGTGGAAAGTAGCTAGGATTGTCGTTCTCCTGAAGTCGCCTGACAAAATAAGGTCTGATCCTCGGTCTTACCGAGGTATCA
Source organism: Eurosta solidaginis (assembly GCF_040869045.1). Lineage (NCBI taxonomy): Eukaryota > Metazoa > Arthropoda > Insecta > Diptera > Tephritidae > Eurosta > Eurosta solidaginis. The sequence continues at coordinate 602,059 of NW_027136904.1, forward strand.
GCCTTCTTCCGGTGCTTGTCAAGGTTATGCTGGAGAAGGTTATGGTTGAGCGTCTTCAGGGGCTAATTGGGGGTAATCAATCTGATAGACAGTTTGGGTTTTGGAAAGGACGTAGCGTTGAAGACGCCTGGATGTATGTTCAGGACTGTGTAGAGAGAAGTTCTAGTAAATATTTCTTTGGCATATTTATTGACTTCAAGGGAGCGTTTGACTTTTTGCGCTGGGACAGGGTTATCGAGCGATTAGAGGGGCTCGGCTGTCTGGAGATTGCTCTCTGGCAGAGCTGTTTCTCGTACAGATGTGCTTCTATTGTTGGTATGAGTGAAAGTTTAGAAAGAAAGGTGGCTCGAGGTTGTCCGCAGGGATCCATCTGCGGTCCATATATATGGAACATGATGATGGATCCCCTGTTAAGGCAACTCGAGCATCTTTGCAAATTATGCGGATGACCTCCTCTTATTAGTAGAGGGGGATTCTCGCGCCAGCGTTGAGCGCACCAGTGGGTCATTATGACAAATAATGGCTAACTGGGGTGCCCACGTTGGGGTAGAGGTTTCGGTGGACAAAACCGTGACGATGCTGCTCAAGGCACAGATTGTCACGGAATCGCCGACCGATTGTCCGCATCAGGTATGTGACGCAAGTCAAATATCTGGGGCTGACAATGGGTGAGCGAATGAACTTCTTACCACACTTGGAGTGCATGAAGGATAAAATGTTGAGTGTGTGTGGGCAGTTGCAGCGGGTGATACCACACGATTGGGGCTTGAGTCGTCGTGCCGTTCTTACTATATATCGGGGTATATTCGCGGCATGCGTTACTTTTGATGCCGCCATATGGTATCGAACGGTTACTACTGCTCATGGTCTCCGGCGTGCTCTTAGTATTCAACGGTATATGTTGCTGGCGTGTTTACCTGTATGTCGTACTGTATCTACGGATGCTATGCAGGTGTTGTAGGGGCACCTCCTCTTGATTTGCAGGTTATTCGGAGAACAGTGTCATTCAGACTGAGGAGGCGGTTAAGTATGCCATCGTTATTGCAGGAATGGTGTACTGATGTTGATTTTGAGAGGGGAATGTTGGCGAGAAAAATTCATTTGGATGGTGTTTTAAATTCTAAATGGCAAGAACGTTAGACTTGTAGTTCTAAAGGAATGGTAACGTATGAGTACATCCGGGACGTTTCGTTTGTGGCGGAGAATCCAGATTTCAAATTTAGTCTGAGTCTGGCATTTCTGCTAACGGGTCATGGTTCCCTCAATGCATTTTTCATAAGAGAGGCCTGAGCCAAACGGAGCGTTGTGTGTGTGGAGCTTTGAGCGAAAGTTGGGTGCATGTTTTGTGTGAATGTCCGGAGTACACAGACGTTATAGATTTGAATAATTTTGGGATTGAAATTTGTAGTAATGGTTTTAATGTAAGTGGGGCTTTATCCAATAATAGGTCGGTTAGTTTGTTTAATGCGTTTGCAGTTGAAGTTTTTCGACGGCGTCGCATTTTGGTGTCTAATGTTGTTGTTGTTGTTGTTGTAGCGATAAGGTTGCTCCCCGAAGGCTTTGGGGAGTGTCATCGATGTGATGGTCCTTTGCCGGACACAAATCCGGTACGCTCCGGCACCATGGCACCATTAAGGTGCTAGCCCGACCATCTCGGGAACGATTTATGTGGCCACATTAAATCTTCAGGCCATTCCCTCCCTCCCCACCCCAAACTCAATGAGGAGCTTGGGGTCGCCAGAGCCTCGTCTGTTAGTGAAACAGGATTCGCCGCGGATAGGTGAGGTTGACAATTGGGTTTGGAGAAGCTATATATTGCGCTGGCAACCTGAAGGGTTGCGCTACACAGCCCCTTGAATATGGTACTTTAGTCGCCTCTTACGACAGGCATACCTACCGCGGGTACATTTTGATCCCCTAACCCGCTGGGGGTTTTGGTGTCTAATGGTGGGGGTTAGTATGAATGGATGTGTGTATGTGTGTGTAGATTGGGGCTCCAACCCAATTTTGTTTTTCTTTTAGTTGTTTTTATTTTATTTTTTCCCGGCGCCATCCGGAGTAGGTGGATACTCAACGGGTAGTAGTTTCGGCTGCGAAAGTCATACCAAGGCTTTAAAGTGGTACCACGGGGAACAGATAGCCCACGGAGCTTGCTCCGTTTCTGTTCATTGCGGTAGGCCCCTTTGGGAGCATCGTGGTGGTTGTAGTTTGATATCCAAATGCGGTAAGTGTTGGTCAGCTCGAATGAGGGGTTGCATTGCAACCGGGTGCCATGACCCATAGATTGGAAGAGGTGTTAGATAGGCCTCCAACCCCACCAAGGTGATGATGTGCCCACTCACATCATCAATTGGTACGTTTGTGCATGGATGCAGCGTGAGGTTAGGCCAACAATGGCAGATACTTACGTTAAACCTTGTACTTCTGTCCCTATCTACTCACTCAGAGTTTCGATTTCGTTGGAACTGTTGTGCTTTGAAGTTGCGGACAGTTGTAATAAAAATCTCGTTGAGTGATTTAAGTGAGTTATTGTAGCATGCGCCAAGGGGCAGAAAAAACCTTCGTTGTTGTGAATAGTGCAAAGTGTTAGACATTTGGAGCCCCAATTTAGCGGTCAGTCGAAGGTCAATCTCTGGCGGAGCCCTAATTTTGTGCGCGCGATTTTGGTTGCAACCAATTTTCGCCATAACCTCAAAGTACCTGCATGTGGAGGTAAGCTTGTGTGTGCGCGCATCTATTGGCTGTGAGTGAGTACCCAGTAGAAAACTTGTGTGTGACTACACACTGCTCCGCTTGGGAACAGTGTTGGACTACTTTCTTAGTGAGCAATTGTGGACTGCCTACGTGAGGAGGCATAAACCCGTACTCGAACTAGTGACATTATCAGCTATAGTGTTTATAGTCTGCCCGTTCAGATCGGCGTAGTTTTCGTGCCGGTGGACTCGTCCCCCATACGGGGAACAGTGTTCCGTCCGCCGGGGCGGTGGTAGTGACCACGTCAGCATTTTGCTGACAAACAGAATACGAGCTACGTCACAGCGCTTTTGCCATAGCTGACGAGTTGGGCTGCTACTGCTGCTGACCACTTGTTCTGAGTGGTTGTAGCCCTCTAACTTAGTGCAGCCTACATTTGCCAGGTGGGCATCGGTTTTCTCCTGGTGTATACTTCCACATCCGTGTCGTATAAGTGTGACCGAGTTTGCCGCTTACGTCGGACATTTTCGGGCCGCGGAGTGAAGCGTCCGGGCCGTCTTCCGTCGGAGGTCGTTCGACGATGGCCGCTGCTGACGGGCCGACCTCGGGTGAAGACAAAGGAGTGAGCGCGAATCAATTCCTTAAGGTGAACTCTCGAAAGGCCACGGCTGTGTCATCTGGAGGAAAGAAAAAGGCGGTAAAAGGTGGAAGAGACGGTAGACCGGGTAATTCGGGGATACCGGTGGCGTCGGGGAAGGCGACCACTTCGAAAATGGTAGAGCAGGAGGGAAAGAGCGGTCTGAGTAAGTCCGCGAAGTCGGAGGATGAGGAGAGTATTCTCTCGAAATCCGATGACGTCGTGGACTTACCCAGTCTTGCGGAATCCGGGGTATCGGGGGTATGTGCCCATAGTTGGGACAAATCTGATGTTGCGGTGGGTGCCGGTTTCGCTGCTGAGTCCGTGGAGACTACTGTCGCGGGCTCCGCAACCGACGGTAAAGCAGCCGATGGCGTTCCACAGACTGCTGCTGACGGTTATTCGTCTCCCTCCAAGGAGGAAAGGACAAGGTCCATTAAGTGGTTTTCCTTCCCGGTTGGGCCAGAGGACTTAACCTACAGCTGCTTACGTTGTCTGAGCTTCGATAACCAGGTGAGGGACTGTGGGTTGAAGACTCCTGTCTGCCGGTGGTAAAGGGCAGGAGGGGCACTTAGAGGCGAAGTGACCTAATGGGATGCACTGTCGCAACTGTGCATTTAAGGGCAAACCAGCCGCACATCTTATGATGTCGGCTGAATGCTCGACCTATGCTGCTGTTGTTGCCCGTGCGCTCGCCAGACATTATTGGGTTTAGTTCTTCAACTCAACTGTCAGAGAGCGTACTCCGTCGTGTGTGAATTGGGGGCGCGTATGGCTGATGATTGTTGCAGTATTGCCCTGCTCTAAGAACCCTACACCACCACCGGTGTGGTGTGGTGAGAGGTCTCCCTGGAGGGTTTAGGTCCTTTTGTGATCTTCGGGGCAATGCTGCAATTGTGGTGAATGAGCCTAATTATGAATGCTTGTTGTTGTATGCGTCTGATTGGGGGAGTATGTGTGAGCATTGAGGGCTCTTTCGGTAGAGCCATCATTGCAAGCATATATTGTAAGTTTGGTGAACCCATGGAACCATATATCCAATACCTCGATACGGTGCTACTACTAGGGAGTAGCACGCTAGTTATCATAGGTGTGGATGCCAATGCTGTATCCCTTATATGGCATAGCAAATATCCAGGGATTCCCATGGATATGCTAGTCATGAACGGGGAGAGGCATTGGGCGAATGGGTACTCACTGCTCACGTTCATGTTGTGAACGAACCGAGTGAGTGATACACATTCGATGGGCCCACGGGTAAGAGTGACATTGATGTTACTCTTATGAATGAACCAGCAGCGGGATCATTCAGTTGCGGATGGAGAGTAAGGGGGGTGAGGGGATAAGCGACCATAATTTGATTCAATTGTGTCCCGGCTCAGGAGTTAACTAAGTATGGAAATGCGCGAGTACAAGAGGATGATTGTGGAAACAAAGAAGAATGGCGCAACTTCGTGTCTGAAATTTCGAACGACACCTGAGGTCAGGTCTATAAGATCTGCAGGGGTCGTCGCCAGACAGAAGTTAATTCCCTTCGTGTCGGCGAAAGAACGCTATCAACATGGAGGAAATGTTCCAAGCTGCTTTTAGAAGGGTTCTTTCCCAGGTCCCAAGTACCCCTCCTTGCACAGGAAGTACCCATACCTCCATTAGAAGTCGCAGAGTTAGAGTATGCATTTGGCCTGGTTAGGTCTAAACGGTCTCCTGGTTTGGATGGGATAAACGGGGAAATTTGCAAGTGTGTGGAAGTTTATCACGGAAAACTTGGAAGCCGTTTACGACAAATGCATATGGGGGGGTTACTTTCCACGTAAGTGGAAAGCGGCTAGGGTTATCGTTCTCCTGAAGTCGCCTGACAAAATAAGGTCTGACCCTCGGTCCTACCGTGGTATCAGCCTTCCTTCAGTGCTTGGCAAAGTGCTGGAGAGGGTTATGTTTGAGCGGCTTCAGGAGCTAATTGGGGGTAACCAGTCGGATAGACAGTTTGGTTTCCGGAAAGAACGCAGCATTGAAGACGCCTGGATGCATGTCCAAGACTGTGTTGAAAGAAGCTCCAATAAATATGTATTTGGCAAAAATTTATTGACTTCAGGGGGGGGCGGTTGACTTCCTGCGCTGGGACAGGGTTATCGAGCGGTTAGTGGAGCTCAGCTGCCCAGAAATCGCTTTGTGTCAGAGCTATTTCTCGGACAAACGAGCTTCTGTCGTTGGTGCCTGTGAAAGTGTGGAAAGAGAGGTGGCTCGAGGTTGTCCCCAGGGATCCATCTGTGGTTCATATATATGGAACATGATGATGGATTCCCTGTTAAGGCAACTCGAGCATCTTTGCATATTCTGCGCATATGCGGATGACCTCCTCTTATTAGTAGAGGGGATTCTCGTGCCAGCGTTGAGCGCACCAGCGAGTCCCTATGTGAAATAGTGGCTGGTTGGGGCGTCCACGTTGGAGTAGAGATTTCGGTGGACAAAATCGTGACAATGCTGCTGAAAGGCAGATTGTCACGGAATCGCCCACCGATTGTCCGCATCGGCGGGGTCAGCATCAGATTTGCGACTCAAGTCAAATACCTGGGGCTGACAATTGGTGAGCGAGTGAACTTCCTACCACACTTGGATGCTGTCAGAGACAAGATGCAGAATGTTTCGGGACAGTTACGACGTATCAATCGGAGTGACTGGGGCCTGAGTCGCCGTGCCGTTCGTACAATATATCGTGGTCTATTCGTAGCGTGCGCTACTTTTGGTGCTGCGATATGGTACAGAACGGTCATGACTGCTCATGGTCTAAGGCGCATGCTGAGCATACAGTGGTGCATGATGCTCCCATGCTTGCCACTGTGTCGTACCGTTTCCACGGACGCGATGCAGTTTCTTCTTTGTTCACCCCCTCTCGACCTGATAGTTATACAGCTTGCTCTTTCTTTCAGGCGGAGAAGGGGCGCAAGTTTGCCGCTGTTAGAGGATGAATGGGCCGACGACGATAATGTGGAGAGTGGATCGTTGGCAAATAAGTTCTAACCCCACCTCACACTAGGCGGCCGGCTCGGAGTAGGTGGATACTCAACCGGAAGCGACTTAAGCTGCGAAAGTCATACCAAGATTTTAAAGTGGTACCACGGGGAACAGATGGCCCACGGAGCTCGCTCCGTTTGTGTTCATTGAGATAGGTCCTTTTGGGAGCATCGTGGTGGCTGTGGTTAATATCCGAATGCGGTAAGAGTTGGCCAGCTCGAATGTGGAGTTTCATTGCATATAAATGAACGAGAAACGTTTAGCTGGCAGTTCAGTTGCAACAGGGTCCCTCGTCGTGGAAAATTATGGATAATTGTAAGGGAGGGTAGTTCCCACGCTTCTTTTTTAAACTTTTGGAAACTTCGTTGGACCTGCTATATGATCAGGTTTGCGTTTTAGTACCTGTGAATGATGAGATGTGTTTTGAGTGCATTTGTACTTTATATTACATTGGTAGTCATTCACGGCGAACGAGCGTATAACTGAGCGAACGTAGGACCTATGACTAATAAGATGTATCTTAATGTGCGAGTGGTTTAGTAATATGATTAATGAAGATATATCCTGCGAGTGATTTTGTCGTAAGTACTTGTGAGCATCACTGTCTGATAACTCCAAATATCAGATAGTTTTGCACAAGGAATTATATGACGCTGTTACTCCGTGGAACATTTAAGTAGTTATTTATAAAGAAAGAGATTTACACTGATAGATTACATCAATATTCAGTTCATGGCGAATGTGCGTTGTGGATCATAAGGCTTTAGAAGGTTGTGTCACATTCCTAAATTGTGTTCCAAGTTCGTGGTGCTTAGAAAGGGTTGCTCACAATGCCCCTAATGCTTGTATTTAAATTATGGGACTGTAGCATGTATCTGATCTTTACACACAGAACATGTTGCAGGCGAATTACTTGTGAACAGAGAAGAACGTACTATGATCCGGGGAAAGTTGCCAAAAAACCGAATGCCATTAACCATAAAATGGCTGGAGCTTGATACACTCCTATCTTACCAAGGTAAGGACTTGTAATTGAATCGCCCGATTACAAGCAAATTGGTACCACACGATTCGGCTAAGAAGTGTTGAGAGAAGGCAACATGGAGCCGATAGTTTGGGGCATTGATCATGCAGTAGATCCGTGTTTGACACCGTAGAGTTAGGTCTACAAAGACAGGTATTTGCGTTATAATTTACCTTCAACTGTCGCTATATACTCACTCATAGTTTGGATTTCGTTGCGAACGGTTGTGCTTTGAAGTTGCGGACAGTTGTAGTAATAATCTCGTTGAGTGCTTTAAGTGAGTTATTGTAGCATATACAAAGAAGCGGAAAAAACTTTTGTTTGTGTAAACAGTGTAAAGTGTTCGATATTTGGAGCCCCAATTTAGCGGTCAGTGGAAGGTCAATCTCCGGCGGAGCTCTAATTTTGTGCGCGTGATTTTGGTTGCTACCAATTTTCGCCCTAACCTCAAAGTGCCTGCACGTGGAGGTAAACTTGTGTGTGCGCACATCTATCGTCTGTGAGTGAGTAGCCAGTAGAAAACTTGTGTGTGACTACACACTGTTCCGCTTGGGGCCAGTGTTGGATTACTTAGTGGAAGTATCAGCTGTTGCGTTTATAGTCTGCCCGTTCAGCTCGGCATAGCTTTCGTGCCGATCGACTCGTCCCCGATGCGGGGAACAGTGTTCCATCTTTCGGGGCGGTAGTATTGACCACGTTAGTACTTTTGAAAAGGTTTAAATATTCAAAAATAAAATATTTTTTTTTTCCCTTTTATACATAATTTCATAACCTATACATTCATAATTATTCTAATACTTACGAACTAAAAATATGTACATTTGTATATATGTAGATTTGTATTAATGGTATGCATATATGTAGATTTGTATTAATAGTATGCATATATGTAGATTTGTATTAATGGTATGCAAATTCAGCAGATTGACATTTGTATGAACCATGTAAAATGTTTGTATGTGAATATTTGGGTAATTCACATTAACAAAGTAAAAAATGTAAATTAGTTGTGTGTAACTATTTTGGTGACAAACTAACATTGACGATCGGCAAGTGTATTGACCGGGGTGAGTGACTGAGCAAAAATGGTAAGGTGTGAACTGAGAAGGGTCTCATATTCGGCACTCCATTGATGTTGGCTTACCACTGTGTTGGGTTAAAGTAATTTATGTCGCATAATATTGTAATATGATTATGCTATGACTGCGTGTGGTCGGTTCACAAATATGCATTGGCATAGGAGTTCATGATGCGTAATGCCGCAAATTTATTGCATAGGTGGGCATGACGCATAACGCTACCCCATCTGCCTTAGAAAAAAGGCTTATATAATTGTGTGAACAATTGTGTAATACTCTTTGTTTGAGTTTTGAATATTTTGGTAACTTGATATGAAAGTGAAAGGGTTTGTGTACTTTGTTTCTAATATGCTGACCTTGATACTTTTATAATTTTTACATTTAATTTTTTTTCTAACAATGTTTTGTACAATTCTTTTTTCAAAATTTTAAATTAGCTATTATATTACTTATTTTATTTATTTTACCTATTTTCCATATTTTACTTATTTTACTAATTTTACACAGCCGGATTTTAAATGTGTCGACCCACCTAAAAACCGCTTGTTTCTAGTGGTTTTTATTAAATAACCGCGTAAATTGGAATGCTTATTTTACGATTATTTGCTTAAATTATCAAAAGGTGTTTCAAATGTGTTTAAGCCTATTCTTATGAATTATTAATTCCTTATCTTTATTGTTCCTATTTCTAGTTTCTTCTCTATGTGGTATTAAAGTAAAATTGTTAATTTTTGTCAATTTCCTTTACCTTATACCTTCCTTTATATCTAATGTCTAGCTTATGGCTAGCTTCTTCTCTAACTAATACTAGATCACCTATTTTTATTTCCTTACTGGTGCTACTTTTATCATAATTAACTTTTTGGTTTTTTTAGCTTCTTTCACTAACTTTGTAGCTCTTTGTTTTGCTATTTGAAGTCTTTATTTAACTTCCTTATCATATGCTTTGTGATTATACACTGGGCTTATTTTATTCTCATCTAGGAATTCGTATGTCGGTGGGTTTTTCGCAAATATAAGCTCGTAAGGGCAATACCCGTGTACCGTCGATGGGGTCGTGCTGTAGCAGTACGCGAAATATTTGATGTATTCATCCCAATCATCTTTGTCACTGGATATGTATGAACGTATATATTCGATGAAATTCAGCAGATTGATATTTGTATGAACCATGTAAAATGTGTGTATGTGAATATTTGGGTAATTCACATTAACAAAGCAAACAATGTAAATTAGTTGTGTGTAAATATTTTGGTGACAAACTAACATTGACGATCGGCAAGTGTATTGGCCGGGGTGAGTGACTGAGCAAAAATGGTAAGGTGTGAACTGAGAAGGGTTTCATATTCGGCATTTCATTGATGTTGGCTTACCGCTGTGTTGGGTCAAAGTAATTTATGTCGCATAATATTGTAATATGATTATGCTATGACTGCGTGTGGTCGGTTCACAAAAATGCATTGGCATAGAAGTTCATGATGCGTAATTCCGCAAATGTATTGCATAGGTGGGCATGACGCATAACGCTACCCCATCCGCCTTAGAAAAAGAGGCTTATATAATTGTGTGAACAATTGTGTAAGACTCTTTGTTTGAGTTTTGAATGTTTTGGTAACTTGATATGAAAGTGAAAGAGTTTGTGTAATATGCTGACCTTGATACTTTTATAATTTTTACATAACATTTTTTTTTTCTAACAATGTTTGTACAATTCTTTTTTCAAAATTTTAAACTAGCTATTGTATTACTTATTTTATTTATTTTAATTATTTTACCTATTTTCCATATTTTACTTATTTTACATATTTTACTTATTTTACACAGCCGGATTTTAAATGTGCGACCCACCTAACATCCGCTTGTTTCTAGTAGTTTTTATTAAATAACCGCGTAAATTGGAACGCTTATTTTACGATTATTTGCTTAAATTATCAAAAGGTGTTTCAAATGTGTTTAAGCCTATTCTTATGAATTATTAATTCCCTATCTTTATTTTTCCTATTACTAGTTTCTTCTCTATGTGGTATTAAAGTAAAATTGTTATTTTTGTCAATTTTCTTTACCTTATACCTTCCTCTATATCTACTGTCTAGCTTATGGCTAGCTTCTTCTCTAACTAATACTAGATCACCTATTTTTATTTCCTTACTGGTGCTACATTTATCATAATTAACTTTTTGGTTTTTTTTAGCTTCTTTCACTAACTTTGTAGCTCTTTGTTGTGCTATTTGAAGTCTATATTTAACTTCCTTATCATATGCTTGTGATTATACACTGGGCTTATTTTGTTCTCATCTAGGAATTCGTATGTCGGTGGGTTTTCGCAAATATAAGCTCGTAAGGGCAATACCCGTGTACGGTCTATGGGGTCGTGTTGTAGCAGTACGCGAAATACTTGGGGTATTCATCCCAATCATCTTTGTCACTGGATATGTATGAACGTACATATTCGATGAACGTTCTATGACTGCGTTCTACGGTGCCCAAAGTTTGATGATGGTATGGTTTTGAGGTTTTATGCTCAATTTTTAACAGTTTGCATAGTTCTTCGGATAACCAATTTTTTTATTCGGTTCTCATGTCTGTTAGGATTGCTTTCATGCAACCATAAATCAGAATGAAGTGCTCGAATACAGCTTTAGCAACTGTTATCGCATGTTTGCTCGGAACTGGAATTGCTACCAAATATTTGGTGAGATCGCATATGATGGTCACTGCGTATTCGTTTCCATTTATCTATTTCGGAAATGGTCCGAACGTATCGATCTGTACTATATCAAAAGCCTACGGAGGTGTCTCCGTTATTGTCATTGGCTCTTTTATATGCTTATTTATTTTATTTTTCTTGCAGTGGATGGAGTTATTTACGTATTTCTTTATATCACCTCGCATATTTTTCCAGCTAAAGCTTTGTTTGATTTTCTTTATCATGCGATTTATTCCTGGGTGGCCACCACTAGTAGGATCGTTATGATATTTCTGCAGAATTTCTTCAATTTTCCCGGGATTACGTACATAACCTCTGGGGTTAGTGCAATTGTTAGTTTTTGAGAACCCTATTTCCTGTTTCAATAAATTTCCCTACTCGAGTATAATTACTTTTAAACAATTTGTCCCCTAAGGACAAATGTATCTTTTCAAGTCCTAAATTGGCGGCTTCTTTTTCAAGCCTGATAAAGAATTGTCCTAAGTCAATTTTATCATCTACAATTAGGTTGCTTGTATTCATAGTGCTACAAATTTTCTTTCCCTTTTAGAAATATAATTTCGGAGGATTGAAAATGAGTCTGACATGTCTTATTACTTCAAATTTATTTAGCGAATCATATATTTTGCATTTCTCTGTGTGACTTTCTTCAGTTTTTACATTATTTTTGATATCCTTAGCTGCTGACCTAGTTGTGACTTTCATTATTTTGCATGCTTCCACTGACATTTCTTTTAAATTTGTAATGTTAATGCGAGACAATGCGTCCGCTACATGATTTTCTTTACCTGCAATGTACTCCACTTCGAAATAGTATTCTTCTAACTCAAGTCTTACTCTTGAGATCTATACAGTCTATCAGTTGAGCTAGAACGCATGAAAATTTTTTCTAAGCGATCTGATATTGAGGTAAATCCAGCGAAGTGAATGCTTCTTAAATCTTATTGTACTAATTTCATTAAAATTTGAATATCTTGTGTTAGTGATCCTGTTCATAATTGAGTGGTATTGGAAAAAATGAGATCAATATGGTAATAGATAATAAGAGATTAATTAAAAGTGAATTAAAAAGATAACTACTAAGACGGATTGAATTAAATTATTAAATCTATGTCTAAATCTGTATTAATATAAATAAACTTATTATTCTCCTCTTTCCTTGCCATTATTTACCCTCCATTTCCTAGACAAACTTCCAACCCGACGCCCGTGCTTTATTTTTTGCTGTCCATAACAGTCGTCGTTTCGCTGCTGTGAGCTGATTGCCAATGTAAATTCTCTTATTTCCACTAGCATTGTTTTCGATATCAGTAGAAGCTCTTTTAACTTGCGTACTGGAGAGAACTTAATAACTATGTTGTTGTTTTTTGGTTCATTCGGTATGCATCATCAATGTCATATGCGTCCAAATTTGTATTAGCAATATTCGCAACGTGCTGGACTATTGACACCAGGTTTTCGTTGCCCTTTGTTTCAATATTACTTATAGCAATATTTCTCGAAAGAGAGCCCTGCTCCAGTTCGTCGATTTTACATTCCGTTGCTGCTAGTCAATTTTCATTATTTACGCCTTTCTCCGATAATTCGACTATCTGTTTTGTTAGCTGCGTTATGGAGGTATTGAGCTGTGTTGTTGTATCGAATACTTTTTTCTTCAGTTGGCTCTGTGTCTGTGAGAGCTTTTTTGTTAAATCTTCAATAACGCGCTTTATTTCTACTGTATCGGTTTTCAGCTCACCCACATAAAACCTAACAGAAAGTATTTCATTTTTTATGTCTGAAAGTGAATCTAAGTCACCTTGGTTATTTCCAGTATCAGCATTTTCATTCGTCCCGGCTTTTTGCTAGATGTTGGCCTCGGATTGATATATTGGTGTTGTTGTTGCTTTCAGTTTTGTTGGTGTTTGTGTTGCTTTAAGTTTTTGCAATTGTTGCTTTGCGTTGGCCCAAGCTTTTGATATTAATGATGATGATGACGTCGTTGATGACTTTGTTCGATGTCGGCTGCTGCGGCGGTAGTCATCAGATTGCATTGCTGTTGTTTCTTGCTCGTTGATACACACTTTTTCTCGCTGTTATCACCTGTCTTGTTTTTCTTTTCTTGCGAACTTTTTATTTTATATTTTTGTATTAATTTGATTATTTTAATTTGATTATATTTGAATTTTACTTATGAACACTAGTGTTGAAACACTTCAGCTTTTAATATATTGGAGTCGGTGCAATAAGACAATGTATAACCGATTTTGACCTAACTTTTGGCAGTTATTTGAGGAGCAATCTAAAAACACGTCCTTTCGCTACAACTTCTTCTTCTTCTGTCTGAAATTTAAATCTTCACCAAGTATACACATATAAATATATATACCTACTCACAGTAGTAAGAGAATTTTCAGTGCGTAACTAGTATTTCAATTAGAGAAAAAAAAAAATACACAAAAATGGAATTTCATTTTAAAGTGTATTAAATATTAATAGAATTACGATAAATTTGATTAATTAAGTGGTTGGTGTTCCCTACCTTAACTTTGCATTATTAAATGTGCGATAAAGTGTGATTCAAAAGAAAATCGCATGCGATTTTTTCGAATGCGATATAGTTCTCATAGAATCGGTACAGTTTCACCTCATAGTGATTAAATTATGTAGTTCGAAGACTACACAGGAAAGGGAAATAAATAATTTCTTTTTTGTTTTTGTTTAACATATAACAACAATAAGTTTAGATGTTAATAATTTTCGATTTCCAGCATACATTTCGTTCCAGGTCCTCTGCTGACAGATCTTTCAACGTTGGAGCCGTAAGTGGTGAGTTAATTTTGTTTTTGTTATTTCTCTCACACATTTTTGGTTATGCTGTGTTAGTATGGTGAGCGCACGATATACACATTATTCATTTCTCTTTTCGTATAAATTTTCTAACTTAGATAAAGTTAGTGTTGCCAGATTCGTACATAAAAGTACCACAATACGTGTTTTTACCTCACGATTTTTTAATCATGCAAAGTAATAATCAAACCACTACATTCAGGGCCGTAGAGAGAAAATCCGGGCCCGGGGCTAAACAATTTACGGGCCCCCTATAAAAAATCCACAAATACATTTGATTAACTTGAATTAATGACGTCTCATTCATGAATCATTATTGATGGATTACATCAAAAAAAAAAAAATGTTTGCCACATCAACTAAATGATTTTTGGACTAAGAGCTGACAGTAAAATTAACACAGAATATTTACTATTTATACTATTTTATTGTAACGTAGAAATAAAATTCTATTTTAACAGCCACATATTGTTTCAAATAATCTGTTCTAGTTATTCGGTAACATTTTAATAAATTTACTCAACATCTATGGTGGCGTCTCTAGCTTGGAGGACCACGTTTCTTTCATTAATGGTAGTCAGTATTTTGAAACAAATTGAGGACAGCAAGATACATTCTAACTTGTTGATGTACTTGAGAATGCCGGCAGGTTTGGTTAGGTTAGGTGGTAGCTGCCCTGATAAGGATAGCTCACTTGGACAACATGAAGGTCCGTTGTGATACCACATACACCAAAAATAACGGTGACTTAGATCTAGCTACTTAGAGAATCGTTGAGTAGCAATGATAAAGCTCCGAATGATACCGATCTCAACTTTGGATAAATCCTCGAGAGATCCAAGTGAGTCGCGACCGAAGTACTTTCGCCTAATTCTGGCAAAAGTTGGGCAACCCAGCCTAAAGTGATCTGGTGATTCCACCTCATCGTCCTCCATACAGGTGCAGCAGGATGGAGTTTCCAGTATATTGAGGACGTACCGCGTGGATACCCATTGGACAGTGCCCTGTCAAAACCCCAATGACCATTGATAGGTGAGCCTTAGTGAACCCAATTATTTCAGCTGACCTCCTGCCATCCACTTTCGGCCAAAAAGATCTTGCTACCCTGCAAGACGTGGTGTCCACCCAACGTTTGCTGAGCTGACTTGAGGCCCAGCTATGGAGGAGCAATCCACAGGTGGCCAGTGGAATCCCGAACTCCCTACAGCCATCTTCATCCGGTTCAGTTGTATCAATAGTCCTTCCTGTCCGGGATAAAGTCGAAATTAGTGAGAAGGCTAGAGTGTCCGCGGTCAGAAAGCCCATAACCCATATCACGAAACCTGAGCAACGACCGGGTCGCGGCTGCCTTTCCCGCAATATCTACTGGATGTATGTTCAGTGCCAAGGTAGGTGTTGTTCTCAGAGCGCCACTGATACCAATCAGCGCCGTCCGTTGCACTGACACTAACATTTTGGAGGTGCTCTCCGTGTCCAGTGCTTTCCACCAGGCCAGCACCCCATATAGCAGAATCGGTTTGACCACCATCTCATAAAGCCAGTGTACTACTCCTGGCGAGAGTCCCCCTCTCTTTCCGATAGCCCCTCTGCAGCAGTACAAGGCAACGGCGGCCTTCCTGGCCCGATCTTCCACATTGGGTCTCCAGGACAGTTTCTTGTCCAAAACAATCCCCAAATATTTAACCCTATTAGAAAGTACCAACGGTACCGCCCAATCGAGGGAGTTCTGAAATCGGGCATCTTATATCTCCTTGTAAAAAGAACCAATTCGGTTTTTCCGTTTTGACCGCCCATCCACATGATTCAGCCCACCTAGCCACAGTATCCAAGTAGCCCTGCAGAACATCGCGCAGGGTGCCCAGAAATTTGGCTCTGACTAGAATAGCGAGGTCATCTGCATAGGCCATTGGTCTCCAGCTCCACAAGAAGCTCGTTGACTACCACAACCCAGAGCAGAGGAGATAGGACACCCCCCCGGTGGCGTGCCCCTGCACACCTTCCTCTTAATTATGGCCCCTCCCCACTCCGCTGCGACAATTCTTCCGCATAGAAGTTTGCTAATAAATTCAACCAGAGCCGCCTCGACTCCTAAACCCACCAGAGATCTTTCTATTTCCCCTGTAAGACATTGTTAAAAGCCTCTCGATGTTTAGAAAGGCACCCAGAGCATACTCTTTGTGTTATAGGCACCCCTCTATTTGCTTTACAATCGAATGGAGAGCCGTTTCCGTAGATCTTCCCTTGCAGTACGCATGCTGTGAAGCCGACAGTAACCCCCGAGGTATCCTTTCCCGTAGGTACAGGTCAATCAACCGCTCAAACGTCTTAAGAAGAAACGACGAGAGACTGATTGGCCTGAAATCCTTAGGTGATACATGAGAGCTTCTGCCGGCCTTCGGAATGAAAATAACCCTAACCGTGTGCCAAGAATTCGGTATATATTTAAGACTTAGGCAGTTAGTATAGATGATGGCCAACCAGCGACAGGAAATCCCCAAAGACTTTTGAAATTGCGCAGGAATGATACCATCCGGGCCCGGAGACTTATAGGGCTTGAAGGACCCTATAGCCCAGGTTATCTGACTTTCCCGTATTGGAATTGCAGGAACTTCTGCATTGCCAACGCCCGCCGACCATGCAGGCGAAGATCCCTGCGCAATTGGGACATCGGGAAAGTGATTATCCAGTAAAAGCCTTAGGGACTCCTCGCTACTCATCAGAAGAGCGGGATTCCTAGAAAGTATTTTTCTAAATCTCGCCGATTCATTGCAGCTGGGAGAGCTGTTGCCTGCGGCGCCTACCGTTAGTTCGGACCTGTCCGAATATGAGATAGACGTTCTGGTGGAAAACTTCACCTCGGCAAGCAATAGCGCCTTTCAACTGTCCTGTCCATTGAAAATTTACAGGGGGGAAGTGCAAGCCGCCCTGGTGGTCGGATTCTCTTGACCACTTAAGAGCGTCCAGTCGGCGGCTCTTCAACAGAGCCAGGAGGAGTAAACTACCCTCGGACTGGGAGCTCTATAAGGTGAGTCTGGGGATTTATAAATATGAAATAAGGATAGCTAAGCGAGATTCATCCTACCAGCCATTTCGGTAAGGTTTCACCCCGACCTACTGAGGTGGCAGAATACCGCACCTACCAGCCCAAAGTCATCAAGTCCAAAACAGAGTCAAAATCAAAATCCCTAACAATCCAGTTCGTCACCGTTGTGTACCGATCTTGACCCTTAACAGGGTCCATCCTCCCTTGAGCTCGGAAAAATGACTCAGGGGTGCGGGTTTTATCGATTTGTGCTCTCTAGATCCGCCATTATTAGTATAAGCAGGGGCACTTCGTGCAGGACGTGATTACTAATCACGTGTGACAATTCGTCACTATGGCCGGTCTAAGACTGATACCAGTCCCTGATCCAGAGCCTGGAACTACGTATGATATCCAAGCCAAGTATCTTAACCCCCTACAATTAACGAAAGCCAAACACCGTTCTTGAGTTGTAAAATTTATTTCTTTCGAATTGAAATGGAGTTAACCCAGAATGAACGTAGTCAACGTGACTAGCATCAGGCGTAGCATCAACGATAATGGCAAAATTATTGGCTTTCTTGCCTTGATCTAGTATAGTTTCCCTCGCGTGCTTTGCACAAATTTCTATAAACTCGTTCTGTATGTCTGGGGAAAGATAGTGAACTTGTAAACGTTTGTGCTGCTGTTGTGAAATCCTAACTTTCTCCAAAAGATCTCTAAGTATCGGATCATATTGGCTTATGAGATCTTAGATGCCCATAATATTTCCATCGTTTCGCTCACCAAGATATATACTTTCGCCTTTGAAAGCTAGGCCTCTTTCCCCCAAAAAATAAAATAGTGTCCAAAATTCTATTTAAAATTTGTTTCCACTTTTGAGTTTCAGTCATTAGATGTTCATTGATAAGTGTATCAGTTGTAGCCTCCTTTTGAATTAGATTTTGTAAAGATCGCCATTCAATATAACATTTAGTGTGATCTTGAGTATTTTCGTGTGATGGCAATTTATCGTATAGCTTCTTCCATTCCTAGAATTTCGAATATCCGCCAGGACAACAAATTTTAGGTCGATTTAAGGTATTGGTGCTTAACAGACGACATGGTAGGCAAAACAAGCATTGCTAATGGCACTCCACACTAACCAGTCGCGCTCCACTTTCTCTCCATTTGGCAATATTCTGTTTAACAACGAGGTAGGAAATGCCTCGTCATGACAATCACGTGGAAAAATAACTTTTGATGACCTCGACGAATTATTTCATTGACTTCTTCAGATCGCAAAAACTCATTATTCATGGTACCGATATCGAAGTCTTTTAAATAATCTGGACTTTGATACAGAGTTGGTGGTATTGTTGGAAGAATTTTCGAAGATGAACCTTCATCAGTGTCACCACGAAAACTTTACGATTTCGGATTCATGTAAACATACAGGCCTCAGGTGGAGCAATGTCTTGGCCGGGCCACAGCTCAGGGATGGTGCCGGTCAAGATATAGTGTAGAAAAGAACAAGAAAAGTTGGTATTAGTATTTTTAATTTAAATATAAATATCTTTATTTGAAATAAAGACTGTGCACAAAAAATGAATAATATATATATTTTTAGGTTACCTTTTGGTTGAAGCTGGAAAATGCGGCGGGATACGTCCTTTCTTCTTGATGTAAGAAAACAAGTGAAGTAAAAAATATATGACAGGTCAATACCGCTTGCTAGTCAAACTGTTTATTTATTCCAGCGATGTTCATTTGTATTGTTAACATAAACAGTTTGACTGGCACTGTTAACCAATATAAGAAAATATGCGAGGGCGGCCTTTTATGTTTAGAGTTTAGGCTGTTGGCCTAAACACATTGTCTCCTCAGACCCAGGCAAAAAACCATTATCAATATACGTTGCTTTTGAAATTCGGCTTAAAATTTGCACATGGAACAACTAAAGACTCTCCTGAATTAAAAAAATTTCTTAGAACCTCTAAATCACGGGCCCCCTTAGAACCCCGGGCCCGGGTTTTATTTCAAAATAGCGAAGCCTTTCACTTAGGATTAATTATGGCTAAATTTAAGTTTTTGGTTTAATAAATATTGTTAATTTCAAAATGACTTGCTAAATTTTATTTTCTGATTCCTTGGCGTGCTATTAGATAAGTATGGTAAGTGTTAGGGATTTCCAGGTTAGTTTTGTTTTAGTTGGAGACTACGGAAATCATGGTAGGGAGGGCGATTGTTGCAACAACACCATGCAACATGGCCCATACTGAAACCAATGCGACATGAAGACATGTAAGCAATGTAGGTATCCGCTTTCCTTTAGGTTTCTTTTTTTCTTTTCCATTTGCACGTTAAATAAAATAATTGTGCTGTAGTGTGAGCTGACAGCGAAAGGTAGGAGCAAGAACTCCACCCCGTTAGCCGACGAGCAAGAGCCGAATTTAAATACGTGCACCCGCTCCCTACTTTTTGCATACACTGTGCTTACTACAAAACGTTGCATGCTACAGAATATTGGTCAACACCCAACTAAAAATTCTTTTCAATCTCCATGCAGTTGAAACTACATGAGGCGCGTCCATTAAACGTTTACAGAGGGATATTAATAATTGTATATCCTCATTAGAGAGTCATCGTATTGACATTTCTAATTGGGATCCGATAATCACATACCTCTGTTCAACAAAGCTACCTGATTTTACCTTGTCCTTATGGGAACAATAAGTAGAAAATAAAACAGAAACGTCCAAGTGGGCGGATATGGATTGATTCCTTTCAAATAGGTTCCAACCCGTAGAATCTGTTTCAAGTTTAAGAGGAATCAAGCCTTCAAAGCCGCCAAAAGGTCAAAGCAACAAGCATTGCTCTGAACCACCGCCTAAAAGGTTAGGGTCATTCCAAACCACCGTCGCCAAATACGCATGTAAAATGTGCAAAAACAGCGACCACAAAATCCACACATGCCAAAAATTCAGAAATTTGACACCATCTGAAAGGGTTTCCGTTATCAAACGTAACAACTGCTGTTTGAACTGTTTCTCTTCTTCCGTGTAAAAATGTACAAGCTCACACAATTGCAGCACGTGCCATACACGACACCATTCCCTTCTGCATTTGCAGACAGCTCAAACGAATCGTGCTCCGGCGAAAGCGTCTGTAGAATCATTGGATATTTCGGCGTCTACGTCTGGCTCTGAATGCTCTTTCATTACAGAAAGACTCAGACGCAGAATCAACCTGCCAATTGTTGCTCAAGTTTCGGGCATCAATAATTCAATATCTGCGCAGGTAAAAGAGGCATGTGCCATAGAACTGCGGTCACCAGTTGACCCACTTATATCAATTGATGTTATTGTGTTAGTTTTACAACAATTGAGAGGTAATTTACCCACACATGATGTCAGTTCACTAACACAACAGGCATTCCCTGACCTTGTACTGGCGGATAAACGATTCTTTTTCAATGAAAAAGTCGATCTTGTTTTGGGGGGAGACATTTACCGACAAATAATCTTAGGCGGGATTAAGAAAAACATTCTAAGTACACTTTTAGTACACTGGTCGTGCTGATGCAGCCAGCCCAACTAATCATAATCGGGTTTCTTTTTTCAATGAAGTGTCAGCTCAGGTCATTCTGGGAAATTGAGGGCATACCCAAGGCAAAGTCCATTATAGTAGAAGAAAAAATGTGCGAAGAACTCTACGAGCGCACAAAGCAGCGAAACTCAGAAGGAAGATACATCATGTCCCTTCCTTTCAGAGCGAAATTTCCTGCAGATATTTGCCTGGGGCCCTCATTGAAAATCGCGTGCTCTCAATTTTATAAAATTGAGAAGCGAATTAGAAAAAACCCAGAGTTGCAAAAGGAATATAATAGGGTACTTATTGAGTACGATAAAATAGGTCTTATGTCGAAAATAACGCCAATACAATCAGCTTATGCTGTGGACAATTATTATCTGCCTCATCGTGTTATTATTAAAGAAGAGAGTATTTCAACAAAAGTTAGGGTGGTTTTTAATGCCAAATAGTCTTCCGATCAAGCCCAGATGAACCAATCAGTCTCTACGAGCTTAAAACGGTTACTTTTGGTATAAATTGTGCTCCTTATTTAGCAATAAGGTCTTTACTCCAACTGGTTGATGACTCAGAAAGTTCTCATCCAATTGCCTCTAACTTTTGAGAAAAAATATGTACGTAGATGACGTGCTTTCCGGTGGTCATACTATTGCCTCCGCGGTAAAGGCAACAAATGAAGTTTCAGGGGCATTGAAATCAGCCGGTTTTCCTTTACGTAAATGGCGAAGATTTTCTACAATTCGAGGATTCCAGTAGCGTGAAAGCTCTTGGTATTAGGTGGAATGCACATTCTGACCAATTCTACTTTATATAAAAGTCAATAGAAGAAGATTCCAATTTCACTAAAAAGACAGTCTTACTACAGCGAAACTCTTCGATCCATTAGGGTGGCTAGCTCCTACAATTATTGTCGCAAAAATTATTATGCAAAATATATTGCTAGGGGGTACTGATTGGGATGAAACGTTATCTCCTTCCACATTAGACAAAGGCACAATTTTACCAGAACATACAAGGAAATCGACCAGATACGGATTCCTCGATGGGTATTTTATACTCCAACTGAAAAGCAGTCTACTTGCGCGTGGAAAGAGATGACGGCATACTTGTCAACCTGCTTTTAGCAAAAATGAGAGTTGCTGCAGTCAAAACCAGTTCGCTCCCAAGACTGGAACTTTGCGGGGCGGTACTACTAGCCGAAATCATTGAATCGATATCCAACAATGTGGACTTCGGCCACCTTACGATACATCTTTGGACTGATCCGACGATCGTACTGGCTTGGATACGCAAACCCCCATGTTCATGGTCTACCTTTGCATCTCATCGAGTCACAAAAATCATAGACAAAGTAGGAAATTCGACTTGGTATCACCTGGATTCAGCTACAAATCCAGCAGACTTAGCGAGCAGAGGCGTTTTAGCTCAGGAATTGATCAACAACGCTGTGTGATGGCAGGGACCTTCTTGGCTACAAGAAGATAGGGAAAAGTAGCCAACCCAGGAAACTGATTTCACAACAAGCGTTGAGAAAAAACGAGTGCAGGCTCATGCAGCAATAATTAAAGACAACATTAGTGATATTCTTGACAGGTTTTCCAGTCTTTCGCGAACGTTGAGGGTAATATCGTATATTTTGAGATTACTTCAAAGAACCCATCCGAAAAGAAGAGCTTCTAGCCAGCCGGACTCTTGCCTAATTTCATCCTATGAAATTAAAGCAACGACGACCCGTCTGATAAAGCTCGCTCAGAAGCATCATTACGAATGAGAGATCACGAAATTGAAAGCCAAAGTAGCACTTGAGTCTAAGAGCGAAATCCTCTCACTTAACCCTTTCCTTAATAAAAACGAACTATTGAGGGTTGGCGGGCGACTCGGCGCAACCAAATATATGCCTTATCTTGAGCGCCATCCAATAATACTACCCTACAATTGTAGGTTTACACGTCTGTTTGTCCAGTTTGTTCATGAGGATTCTCTCCACGGTGAAAACCAACTAATGATGCTTGTTATTCGAACGGAGTACTGGATTTTAAAAGCGAAAACCCTGATTAGGTCAATCATTCAGAATTGCAAAATATGTACAATCTATAAGAGACGCGCCCAAAGTCAGCTTATGGGCATTCTTCCCCAGGAGCGAACGACTTTCTCGCGCGCATTTACTAATACCGGGTGGACTTCACAGGCCCTTTCGATATTAAAAGTTATAGTGGGCGCGGGTGTCGCATTTCCAAAGGTTACGCTTGCCTGTTCGTGCGCTTTTCGACTAAGGCCATCCACTTAGAGGGCACTAACGACTTGAGCACCTCGTCCTTTGCAGCAGCTTTTGCTCGATTCGTAGCCAGACGTAGATGCCCCAGAAATGTCTACTCAGACAACGGGACTAATTTCGTGGGAGCGTCACACGTATTTAAGGCGGAATTTAAAGCCTTTCTGGCTGACGCCCGCACCCGAACGCTTTCCAAACATTGCCATCAAGCACTGACTTGGCATTTTATACCACCGGGGGCTCCGCACATGGGGGGATATGGGAAGCTGGGGTGAAAAGTTTCAAAACTCATTTCAAAAAGGTAGCTTTCAGCCAAAAGTTCACCTTCGAAGAATTTAATACACTATTATGCAGAATTGGGCGTGTCTTAACTCACGACCCCTCAGTCCGGCTTCAAATGAGTCATCAGACCTTTAGCCTCTAACGCGAGGGCATTTTCTAATCGGAGGACACCTACTAGCTCCAGCGGAAATCAGCTATTTTACATCTTTCTAAAAACTTGTTCGACTCAGCTAATCTTGTGATTTGTTGTGTTGTATGTTGATAGCGTTTGATACATCTGTTGGTTTGTTTATCATACTTATGTTTGATGGTTTGATACACTTTTAGTGTATTTTTGTTTCGGTGTGCCCTCCGTTTTGACATGATGATTTTTGATGGCCTTGTTTATTTAAAAAATGTAGGATTTTATGAGCTCGAGGCCTTGCTTTGAATAAAACACTATGTTAATATTCATTAGGCCGGGTCGATTTGTGGGGAGGAAAAAAAATCGCTCATTGCTCTGTGAAAATCATATAATAGGGGTCAAAATAAGAAAATTTGCCGAAGGAACCATACCTCTAAAACGAATTCTGATGTTCCCCAATTTGGGTCGAACTTTTGGGTAGGGGCAAATTTTGAAAAATCCCACTTTGACCCATTTAGAGTGCTCCAATCGAGTCTAAATGTATGACAAACCCCCACTAACCTTGGAGGCCCGACCCACGGATGCCAGTGGCACACCCCCTGGAACCCCGCTGGGGGTTCACCATACAAACGTTTCAAAAAATCGTCGGTTTTGCACTTTACATGAAAAAGTCAGCTAAATGGCTATGTTTTTTCTTTTTGGAGTTTATTTTTCTCTTTAGAAATTTATTTAGTCAGAACATATGTAAATGAAAAAATGAATTTAACTTAGTAATAGGAAAGAAATTATAAAAATTATTAGAAATTAGCGTTTTTACAACTCTTTTAAAACCAAGGCATCATTGTGATGCATTTGCATGTCGTAAACATAGTTGTGTGGGTTTTTTATTCAACCAACATCAGAATTTGTTTTAGAGGTATGATTCCTTCGGCAAAGTTTCTTATTTTGATCCCTAGAATACGATTTTCACAGAGCAATGAACGATTTTTAAATCGACCCGCCCTAATATTCATATATTTATTTGGTCGATATTTCGACTTCAATCTGAAGTCATTTTCAAGACTTTTTTAAAAACACAACATGAAAAGATAATAAACAGAAATATATTAATTATATCACATACATACATACATTTATAACACTACATCGACTTACTTGTATGGAAATGCATGATCGACTAATCAGGTGTTCGAAGAAAAAAATATAATAGGCAGAAGGTGGAAAAAAGGAAAGTAAACAATTAGAGTACCGCAAATATAAACAAATTTAAAGAACCGTATAAGTAAACAAAATTACACAAGAACAATCATACACAGAGAATTTTTAAGAATAACAAGACAAAATGTAACAGAGAAAAATGTGCATAATATCATTCCCCTTTTTTCGTTATTTGTTGTAATCAATCGCGTTCGTAGCGGCATTTTTGTTGGGCTGTGACGCTCTTGATGAGCCTTTTGTGATTTGCCGTGAGTGTTGTTGCTGCTTTGAAACTAAGTTGCGATACGCGTAGGCACATTGGTCTACGTCTGACTTATAATTGACTCTATTAGGGGTGTTCATAATATGGAGCATCTCCAAAATATATCGTTTATTGTAATGTTTTTCTTTATCGAGAACTGTAACATTTTCAAAATCGGGATAATGTCCAGTAGCAGCACAATGAGATGACAAGGCAGTCTTGTTGTCCGACGAATTGTTTCTTAGCTTGATATTGGACCTGTGCCCGGAAACCCTTGTCTTCAGTTTTTGTTTTGTTGTACCCACATATACCTTCCTGCATACGTTGGACCCGCCGCCAATACATGGAATTTGATATATTAAATTAGATTTCTCTAACTTTGGAATCGGGTCATTCATATTGTAAAATACTTGTCGAAGTGAATTATTGCATGTGAACGCTATTGTGTATTTTTCTTTGTCAAATAGGTTCGCACTTTTCATTCTTTCTGCCGGGAATATAAGATACTGACTTATATAATTTATTGCCTTTTTCACATAAGTTTTCATTTGTGGCTCCTGCGTAAAAGTTGTGAATAAGTTTGTTAATCAATTCTCTGGGGAATTCGTTCTGTTCTAACGTCTTCTTTATTATGGCAATATTCTTTTTGTGAAATATTTTCTCACTTATTGTGAGAACTCTAAATAAAAAAAAATTCTTCGCGGTATTTCTAATAATTTTTGTTTCATGTTTAGAATTGTAGTTAATTAATCTAACCGATGAGGTTGGTTCCATATACCAATCAATCCACAACATGTTGTTTTTATACTCAGTTGAGCAGAGCTCACAGAGTATATTAATTATGATTGGATAACGGTTGGTTGTACTGGTATAAAGGAATCGAGATAGATATAGACTTCCATATATCAAAATCATCAGGATCGAAAAAAAATTTGATTGAGCCATGTCCATCCGTCCGTTAACACGATAAATTGTGTAAATTTTGAGGTATCTTGATGAAATTTGGTATGTAGGTTCCTGAGCACTCATCTCAGATTGCTATTTAAAATGAACGATATCGGACTATAACCACGCCCACTTTTCCGATATCGAAAATTTCGAAAAACCGAAAAAGTGCGATAATTACCAAAGACGGATAAAGCGATGAAACTTGGTAGGTGAGTTGGTCTTATGACGCAGAATAGAAATTTAGTAAAATTTTGGACAATGGGCGTGGCAAAGCCCACTTTTAAAAGAAGGTAATTTAAAATGTTTGCAAGCTGTAATTTGGCAGTCGTTGAAGATATCGTGATGAAATTTGGCAGGAACGTTACTCCTATTACTATAAGTATGCTTAATAAAAATTAGCAAAATCGGAGAACTACCACGCCCACTTAAAAAAAAAATTTTTAAGTCAAATTTTAACAAAAAACAAGTAAGGATCGGCTGTGCCGAAGACTTCATACCTTTCATGAATGGGGCTGAATAATAATCTTATCCCGTTCGTAATCTCCAAATAATGGGATGTATAAGATAAGAAATATATAGTGAACAGACGTACATACTTAAACGATTTTTAAGATAAATATAAAATAAAAAATGGCAAAAAACTCCCTTATCTGAACGATCGGTTGTATGGGATATATATTATATATAGCTCCGTTCGAAATGATTTTTACAGGAAATCTTCTATGATATATTAGAATAAATATCACCAAGTTTAACGTTTTTATATTGGAAATTAAGGGAGAAATGGTTAAAAATATTCCTATCTGAACGATCGGTTGTATGGGATATATATTATATATAGCTCCGATCGAAATGCTTTTGTCATGAAATCTTCTATGATATATTAGAATATATATCACCAAGTTTATCGTTTTTATATTGGAAATTAAGGGGGAAATTGCCAAAAACTTTCTATCTGAACGATCGGTTGTATGGGATATATACTATATCTAGCTCCGATCAAAGTGATTTTTTCAGAAAATCTTCTACGATATATTAAAA
Organism: Eurosta solidaginis; assembly: GCF_040869045.1. Classification (NCBI taxonomy): domain Eukaryota; kingdom Metazoa; phylum Arthropoda; class Insecta; order Diptera; family Tephritidae; genus Eurosta; species Eurosta solidaginis. The sequence goes on from NW_027136904.1 coordinate 628,759, forward strand.
TATATATCACCGAGTTTCACGTTTATACTTTCTAAATTAAGGGAGAAATGGCAAAAATCTTTCTATCTGAACGATCGGTTTTATGGGATATAACTATATATAGCTCCGATCAAAGTGACTTTTTCCGGATATCTTCTATGATATATTAGAATATATTTCACCAAGTTTCACGTTTATACATCCTAAATTGCGGCAGGAATGACCAAAATCGTCTTATCTGAACGATCGGTTGTGTGGGAGATATATGTATGTTATAGTGGTCCGATCTTATCGGATCCGACAAATGTCTAATATAATACAAAAATACATCCTTGTGCCAAATTGCATTGAGATATCTCAAAATTTGAGGGACTAGTTTGCGTTCAAACAGACAGACGGGCGGACAGACGGAAATGGCTATATCAACTCAGTTCGTCGCCCTGATCAATTCGGTATACTTAATGGTGAGTCTATCTTCTATATTTCTCAACGTTACAATCATCGGACCAAAGTTAATATACCATTTCATGTTCATGAAAGGTATAATTAATATTTTTACAGTATATAAGTAAACTATGTCAAAATTCAACTCCAGTAATGATATGGTGCAACAAAATACAAAAATAAAAGAAAATTTCAAAATGGGCGTGGCTCCGCTCTTTTTCATTTAATTTGTCTAGGATAATTTTAATGCCATAAGTCTAAGAAAAATTTACCAATCCTTGTGAAATTTGGTGCGAACTTAGCTTCTAGGAAGATAACTCATTTCTGTGAAAAAGGGCGAAATCGGTTGAAGCCACGCCCAGTTTTTATTCACAGTCGACCGTCTGTCCTTCCGCTCGGCCGTTAACACGATATATCTTTACTAAACTCAGTTCACGTACATATCTGATCTCACTTTTAATTGGTATAAAAAATGGCCGAAATCCGACTATGACCACGTTCAATTTTTCGAGAGAGGAAATTACGAAAAATGAAAAAAATGCCATAATTCTACACCAAATACGAAAAAATGGATGAAACATGGTATTTTGATTGGTTTGTTGACGCAAAATATAACTTTAGAAAAAAACTTTGTAAAATGGGTGTGACAACAACCATATTAAGTAGAAGAAAATGAAAAAGTTCTGCAGGGAGAAATAAAAAACCCTTGAAATCTTGGCAGGAATACTGTTCGTGGTATTACATATATAAATAAATTAGCGGTATCCAACAGATGATGTTGTGGGTCACCCTGTTCCACATTTTGGTCGATATCTGGAAAATCCTTCACATATACAACTACCACCACTCCCTTTTAAAATACTCATTAACACCTTTCATTTGATACCCATATCGTACAAACATATTCTAGAGTCACCCCTGGTCCACCTTTATGGCGATATCTCGAAAAAGCGACCACCTATAGAACTCCCGCCCACTCCCTTTTAAAAAGACTCATTAAAACCTTTCATTTTTTACCCATATCGTACAAACAATGTCTAGAGTCACCCCTGGTCCACCTTTATGGCGATATCTCGAAAAGGAGTCCACCTATATAACTAAGGCCCACTCCCTTTTAAAATACTCATTAACACCTTTCACATTCTAGAGTCACCCCTAGTCCACCTTTATGGCAATATCTCGAAAAGGCGTCCACCTATAGAACTAAGCCCCAAGCCCTTTTAAAATACTCATTAACACCTTTCGTTTGACACCCATATTGTACAAACGCATTCTAGAGTCACCCCTGGTCCACCTTTATGGAGATATCTCGAAAAGGCGTCCAGCTATAGAACTAACGCCCACTCCATTTTAAAATACTCATAAACCCCTTTCGTTTGATACCCATATAGTACAAACAAATTCTAGGGTCACCCCTGGTTCACCTTTATGGCGATATCTCAAAACGGCGTCCACCTATGGAACTAAGGATTATTCCCTTTTAAAATACTCATTAACACCTTTCATTTCATACCCATATCGTACAAACAAATTTTAGAGTCAACCCTGCTCCACCTTTACGGCGATATCTCGAAAAGGCGTCCACCTTTAGAACTAAGCCCACGCCTTTTAAAATTCTCATTAATATCTTTCATTTGTTACCCATATCGTACAAACAAATTCTGGAGTCAGCCCTGGTCCACCTTTATGGCGATATCCCTAAATGGGGTCCACCTACAGAACTAGGGCCTACTCCCTCATAAAATACTATTTAATACCTTTCATTTGATACACATGTCATACAAACACATTCCAGGGTTACCCTCGGCTCATTTTCCTACATGGTTATTTTCCCTTATGTTTTCACCATAGCTCTCAACTGAGTATGTATTGTTCGGTTACACTCGAACTTAACCTTCCTTACTTGTTATTTATTACCAAAGTGTCAAGATAGGGTAGCTCTCCATCTATCTCCACCTCTACTGTAAATTTGATAGTGCTGTGTTATCAATTTAGCAATTTTAACATGCTTTATATGTCTTTCTGTAGTTTTTACACCCGCAAAAACATCATCCACATATTTGGTCAACAATCGAGGTTTGTTCTTCGCATCTGTTTCAAACTTCATAAGCAACCCTTCCATAACGGTGTCAGCTATTACTGGGGAAGCTGGAGAACCCATGGGCATTCCTGTACGTTGCTCGTAAATCTTGTTGTTGTATTTGAAGTAACGGTTATCCTTGATGCAGAATTTAACAATGTTAAGAAATAGTTCCTTTGTCAGCGAAGATCTTGAAGATATGATTTCAATGGCCACATCCACAGGGATGCTAGGGAACAAGGAGACCACAACGAACGACACTACACTTTCATCATCATAAATATATGTGCCTTTAATCTTATCTTTGAATACGGACGAATCTTTGACATTATATTTAGACGATGTATTTAAATTTTTGAGGATTTGGACTACATATATGCATAAGTTGTAAGACGGAGCGTCAATGGACGAACAAATGGGTCGAAGCGGTATCCCATCTTTATATATTTTCGGCAAACCATATATTCTAGGAGGGTTTGCGTTTTGCATGTAAGGAAATTCTTTTCTTTCAATTCGATAGAACCAATATTAAACACGTTTTGGACTATTTCGTTGTTCCTTTCTTGAAATTTATTCGTTGGATCGCGTTTCAGTACCCTGTACGTTGAAATGTCGTTAACTAACATTTGCAACTTTTGGTCGTATTCTGGTTTACCCATGACCACTGTGACATTTCCCTTATCGGCGTTAAACACGAGCAGATGTTTTTAAGAAACCTTTTTGTTTTCCGTACGGTCTCATGTACGAACCTGTCTGTCGCTGAGACTTTGTTTTTGCTAATGTGGTCCTGTGTTAGGGTCGTCAAATTATTTCTTTCTATTTCTTGGGTTTCTTTATCTTTCAAAGTTTGTATGATATTCTCGCCGTCTGCTATGATTTGGAAGAGGGGGAGTTTCTTATTATCAGTTGGTAATGAGTGTTTTGGACCTTGGGACAAAAGCCACTTGATATCGTGTGGAATTTCTGTGTTTGTTAAATTTCGGAACCATTCCGGTACCACCCTAATGTTAATTTTGGTATTTTCTTTCTGTCTGAGGTTGTCGTACTTTTTTGTTTGTAACCTCTTACTATTTTTGGGGGCTTTGTTCGCCAGCACCTCTTCGCTCTCGGAAAATGCAACTGTATGAGATGTCTCCAACGCTAATGTAAGTTGTGATCTCATCTATTTGTCTCTCTTTTGTATTGTCTTAAGAGTTCATGTTTCATGCATATTATAATGTTCAAGAGTTTCGTTTGCACTTTATCAATATATGGGAAGCTATATTGGTGAACTTACGTGTTGATTTGCTTTTACTTATGTTGTTGTTTATGGTGTACCTGATGTTTTTGTTGCATTTATAATGAAGTTCGGTTTCAAGCCATTTCTTTTACATCTTTCTAAAAAATTGGTCGACTCAGCTAATCTTGTGATTTGTTGTGTCGTATGTAGCGTTTGATACATCTGTTGGTTTGTTTATCATACTTGTGTTTGATGGTTTGATACACTTTTAGTGTATTTTTGTTTCGGTGTGCTCTCCGATTTGACATAATTTTTGATTTTTTATTTAAAAAATGTAGGATTTTATGAGCTCGAGGCCTTGCTTTGAATAAAACACTATTTTGATATTCATATATTTATTTGGTCGATATTTAGACTTCAATCTGAAGTCATTTTTAAGCCTTTTTTAAAAACACAACATGAAAAGATAATAAACAGAAATATATTAATTATATCACATACATACATACATTTATAACACTACATCGACTTACTTGCATGGAAATGCATGATCGACTAATCAGGTGTTCGAACAAAAAAATATAATAGGAAGAATGTGGAAAAAAGGATAGTAAACAATTAGAGTACCGCAAATATAAACAAATTTAAAGAACCGTATAAGTAAACAAAATTACACAAGAACAATCATACACAGAGAATTTTTAAGAATAACAAGACAAAATGTAACAGAGAAAAATGTGCATAATATCATCCCCCATTTCTAATATGGAGCATCTCCAAAATATATCGCTTATTGTAATGTTTTTCTTTATCGAGAATTGTAACATTTTCAAAATCGGGATAATGTCCAGTAGCAGCACAATGAGATGACAACGCAGTCTTGTTGGCCGACGAATTGTTTCTTAGCTTGATATTGGACCTGTGCCCGGAAACCCTTGTCTTCAGTTTTTGTTTTGTTGTACCCACATATTCCTTCCTGCATACGTTGGACTCGTCGCCAGTACATGTAATTTGATATATTAAATTAGATTCTGCGTAAAAGTTGTGAATAAGTTTGTTAATCAATTCTGGGGAATTCGTTCTGTTCTAAAGTCTTCTTTATTATGGCAATATTCTTTTTGTGAAATATTTTCTCACTTATCGTGAGAACTCTACTTATAAAATTCTTCGCGGTATTTGTAATAATTTTTGTTTCATGTTTTTATACTCAGTTGAGCAGAGCTCACAGAGTATATTAAGTTTGATTGGATAACGGTTGGTTGTACATATATAAAGGAATCGAGATAGATATAGACTTCCATATATCAAAATAATCAGGATCGAAAAAAAATTTGATTGAGCCATGTCCGTCCGTCCGTCCGTCCGTCCGTCCGTCCGTCCGTTAACACGATAACTTGAGTAAATTTTGAGGTATCTTGATGAAATTTGGTATGTAGATTCCTGGGCGCTCATCTCAGATCGCTATTTAAAATGAACGATATCGGACTATAACCACGCCCACTTTTTCGATATCGAAAATTTCGAAAAACCGAAAAAATGCGATAATTCATTGCCAAAGGCGGTTAAAGCGATGAAACTTGGCAGATGGGTTGACGTTATGACACAGAATAGAAAATTAGTAAGATTTTGGACAATGGGCGTGGCACCGCCCACTTTTACAAGAAGGTAATTTAAAAGTTTTGCAAGCTGTAATTTGACAGTCGTTGAAGATATCATGATGAAATTTGGCAAGAACGCTACCACTATTACTATATATGTGCTAAATAAAAATTAGCAAAATTGGATGAAGAACACGCCCACTTTTTAAAAAAATTTTTTTTTTAATTCAAATTTTAACAAAAAATTTAATATCTTTACTGTATATAAGTAAATTAAGTCAAAATTCAACTCCTGTAGTGATATGATGCAACAAAATACAAAAATAAAAGAAAATTTCAAAATGGGCGTGGCTCCGCCCAGTTTCATTTAGTTTGTCTAGAATACTTTTAATGCCATAAGTCGAACAAAAATTTACCAATCCTTCTCAAATTTGGTAGGAACATAGATTTTATGACGGTAACTGTTCTCTGTGAAAATGGGCGAAATCGGTGGAAGCCACGACCAGTTTTTATACACAGTCCACCGTCTGTCCTTCCGCTCGGCCGTTAACACAATAACTTGAGCAAACAACGATATATCTTTACTAAACTTAGCCCACCTACTTACCTAAACTCACTTTATCTTGGTATAAAAAATGGCCGAAATCCGACCATAAACACGCCCACTTTATCGATATCGAAAATTACGAAAAATGAAAAAAATGCCATAATTCTATACAAAATACGAAAAAAGGGATGAAACATGGTAACTGGATTGGTTTATTGACGCAAAATATAACTTTGGAAAAAACTTTGTAAAATGGGTGTGACACCTACCATATTAAGTAGAAGAAAATGAAAAAGTTCTACAAGGCGAAATCAACAGCCCTTGGAATCTTGGCAGGAATACTGTTAGCGGTATTGCATATATAAATAAATTAGCAGTACCCGACAGATGATTTTCTGGATCACCTGGTCCACATTTTGGTCGATATCGCGAGAACACCTTCACATATACATCTAAGGGCCACTCGCTTTTAAAACCCTCATTAATACCTTTAATTTGATATCCATATCGTACAAACACATTCTAGAGTCACCCCTGGCCCACCCTAATGGCGATATCTCGAAAAGGCGTCCACCTATAGACCTAATGCCCACTCCCTCTTAAAATGCTCAGTAACACCTTTCGTTTGATACCCATATCGTACAAACATTCTAGAGTCACCTCTGGCCCACCCTAATGGCGATATCTCGAAAAGGCGTCCACCTATAGACCTAATGTCCACTCCCTCTTAAAATGCTCAGTAACACCTTTCGTTTGATACCCATATCGTACACACATTCTAGAGTCACCCCTGGCCCACCCTATTGGCGATGTCTCGAAAAGGCCTCCACCTATAGACCTAATGCCCACTCCCTCTTAAAATGCTCAGTAACACATTTCGTTTGATACCCATATCGTACAAACATTCTAGAGTCACCCCTGGCCCACCCTAATGGCGATATCTCGAAAAGGCGTCCACCTATAGACCTAATGCCCACTCCCTCTTAAAATGCTCAGTAACACCTTTCGTTTGATACCCATATCGTACAAACATTCTAGAGTCATCCTTGGTCCACCTTTATGGCGATATCTCGAAAAGGCGTCCACCTATAGAACTAAGGATTACTCCCTTTTAAAATACTCATTACCACCTTTCATTTAATACCCATATCGTACAAACACATTCTAGAGTCACCCTGGCCCACCCTAATGGCGATATCTCTAAAAGGCGTCCACCTATAGACCTAATGCCCACTCCCTTTTAAAATGCTCAGTAACACCTTTCGTTTGATACCCATATCGTACAACCATTCCAGAGTCACCCTTGGTCCACCTTTATGGCGATATCTCGAAAAGGCGTCCACATATAGAACTAAGGATTACTCCCTTTTAAAATACTCATTACCACCTTTCATTTGATACCCATATCGTACAAACACATTCTAGAGTCACCCCTGGCCCACCCTAATGGCGATATCTCGAAAAGGCGTCCACCTATAGACCTAATGCCCACTCACTCTTAAAATGCTCAGTAACACCTTTCACCCCTGGCCCACCCTAATGACGATATCTCGAAAAGGCGTCCACTTATAGACCTAATGCCCACTCCCTCTTAAAATGCTCAGTAACACCTTTCGTTTGATACCCATATCGTACAACCATTCTAGAGTCACCCTTGGTCCACCTTTATGGCGATATCTCGAAAAGGCGTCCACATATAGAACTAAGGATTACTCCCTTTTAAAATACTCATTACCATCTTTCATTTGATACCCATATCATACAAACACATTCTAGAGTCACCCCTGGCCCACCCTAATGGCGACATTTCGAAAAGGCGTCCACCTATAGACCTATTGCCCACTCCCTCTTAAAATGCTCAGTAACACTTTTCGTTTGATACCCATATCGTACAAACAAATTCTAGAGTCAGCCCTGGTCCACCTTTATGGCGATATCCCTTAATGGCGTCCATCCATAGAACTATGGCCTACTCTCTCTTAAAATACTCTTTAATACCTTCCATTTGATACACATGTCATACAACCACATTCCAGGGTTTCCTAAGTTCATTTTCCTACATGGTGATTTTCCTTATTTTGTCTCCATAGCTCTCAACTGAGTATGTAATGTTCGGTTGCACCCGAACTTAGCCTTCCCTACTTGTTAGAATTGTAGTTAATTAATCTAACCGATGAGGTTGGTTTCATATACCAATCAATCCACAACATTTTGTTTTTATACTCAGTTGAGCAGAGCTCACAGAGTATATTAATTTTGATTGGATAACGGTTGGTTGTACAGGTATAAAGGAATCGAGATAGACATAGACTTCCATATATCAAAATCATCAGGATCGAAAAAACCACGCCCACTTATCCGATATCGAAAATTTCGAAAAACCGTAAAAGTGCGATAATTCATTAACAAAGACGGATAAAGCGATTAAACTTGGTAGGTGAGTTGGTTTTATGCCGCAGAAGAGAAAATTAGTAAAATTTTGGACAATGGGCGTGGCACCGCCCACTTTTAAAAGAAGGTAATTTAAAATGTTTGCAAGCTGTAATTTGGCAGTCGTTGAAGATATCGTGATGAAATTTGGCAGGAACGTTACTCCTATTACTATATGTATGCTTAATAAAAATTAGCAAAATCGGAGAATGACCACGCCCACTTAAAAAAAAAAAATTTTAAGTCAAATTTTAACCAAAACAAGTAAGGACGGGACTGTCTTCGGCTGTTCCGAAGACTTCATACCTTTCATGAATGGGGCTGAATAATAATCTTATCCCGTTCGTAATCTCCAAATAATGGGATGTATAAGATAAGAAATATATAGTGAACAGACGTACATACTTAAACGATTTTTAAGATAAATATAAAATAAAAAATGGCAAAAAACTCCCTTATCTGAACGATCGGTTGTATGGGATATATATTATATATAGCTCCGTTCGAAATGATTTTTACAGGAAATCTTCTATGATATATTAGAATAAATATCACCAAGTTTAACGTTTTTATATTGGAAATTAAGGGAGAAATGGCTAAAAATATTCCTATCTGAACGATCGGTTGTATGGGATATATATTATATATAGCTCCGATCGAAATGCTTTTGTGATGAAATCTTCTATGATATATTAGAATAAATATCACCAAGTTTATCGTTTTTATATTGGAAATTAAGGGGGAAATTGCCAAAAACTTTCTATCTGAACGATCGGTTTTATGGGATATATACTATATATAGCTCCGATCAAAGTGATTTTTTAAGAAAATCTTCTACGATATATTAAAATATATATCACCGAGTTTCACGTTTATACTTTCTAAATTAAGGGAGAAATGGCAAAAATCTTTCTATCTGAACGATCGGTTTTATGGGATATAACTATATATAGCTCCGATCATAGTGACTTTTTCCGGATATTTTCTATGATATATTAGAATATATTTCACCAAGTTTCACGTTTATACATCCTAAATTGCGGCAGGAATGACCAAAATCGTCTTATCTGAACGATCGGTTGTGTGGGAGATATATGTATGTTATAGTGGTCCGATCTTATCGGACCCGACAAATGTCTAATATAATACAAAAATACATCCTTGTGCCAAATTGTATTGAGATATCTCAAAATTTGAGCGACTAGTTTGCGTTCAAACAGACAGACGGGCGGACAGACGGAAATGGCTATATCAACTCAGTTCGTCGCCCTGATCAATTCGGTATACTTAATGGTGAGTCTATCTTCTATATTTCTCAACGTTACAATCACCGGACCAAAGTTAATATACCATTTCATGTTCATGAAAAGTATAATTAATATTTTTACAGTATATAAGTAAATTATGTCAAAATTCAACTCCAGTAATGATATGGTGCAACAAAATACAAAAATAAAAGAAAATTTCAAAATGGGCGTGGCTCCGCCCTTTTTCATTTAATTTGTCTAGGATAATTTTAATGCCATAAGTCGAAGAAAAATTTACTAATCCTTGTGAAATTGGGTGCGAACTTAGCTTCTATGAAGATAACTCATTTCTGTGAAAAAGGGCGAAATCGGTTGAAGCCACACCCAGTTTTTATACACAGTCGACCGCCTGTCCTTCCGCTCGGCCGTTAACACGATAACTTGAGCAAAATCGATATATCTTTACTAAACTCAGTTCACGTACATATCTGATCTCACTTTTTATTGGTATAAAAAATGGCCGAAATCCGACTATGACCACGTCCAATTTTTCGATAAAGGAAATTACGAAAAATGAAAAAAATGCCATAATTCTATACCAAATACGAAAAAATGGATGAAACATGGTAATTTGATTGGTTTGTTGACGCAAAATATAACTTTAGAAAAAAACTTTGTAAAATGGGTGTGACACCTACCATATTAAGTAGAAGAAAATGAAAAAGTTCTGCAGGGAGAAATAAAAACCCCTTGAAATCTTGGCAGGAATACTGTTCGTGGTATTACATATATAAATAAATTGGCGGTATCCAACAGATGATGTTGTGGGTCACCCTAGTCCACATTTTGGTCGATATCTGGAAAACGCCTTCACATATACAACTACCACCACTCTCTTTTAAAATACTCATTAGCACCTTTCATTTGATACCCATATCGTACAAACATATTCTAGAATCACCCCTGGTCCACCTTTATGTCGATATCTCGAAAAAGCGACCACCTATAGAACTCCGGCCCACTCCCTTTTAAAAAGACTCATTAAAACCTTTCATTTTTTACCCATATCGTACAAAAAATGTCTAGAGTCACCCCTGGTCCACCTTTATGGCGATATCTCGAAAAGGAGTCCACCTATATAACTAAGGCCCACTCCCTTTTAAAATACTCATTAACACCTTTCACATTATAGAGTCACCCCTAGTCCACCTTTATGGCAATATCTCGAAAAGGCGTCCACCTATAGAACTAAGCCCCAAGCCCTTTTAAAATACTCATTAACACCTTTCGTTTGACACCCATATTGTACAAACGCATTCTAGAGTCACCCCTGGTCCACCTTTATGGAGATATCTCGGAAAGGCGTCCACCTATAGAACTAAGGCCCACTCCCTTTTAAAATACTCATTAACCCCTTTCGTTTGATACCCATATAGTACAAACAAATTCTAGGGTCACCCCTGCTCCACCTTTTTGGCGATATCTCAAAACGGCGTTCCCTTTTAAAATACTCATTAACACCTTTCATTTCATACCCATATCGTACAAACAAATTTTAGAGTCAACCCTGCTCCACCTTTACGGCGATATCTCGAAAAGGCGTCCACCTTTAGAACTAAGCCCACGCCTTTTAAAATTCTCATTAACATCTTTCATTTGTTACCCATATCGTACAAACAAATTCTAGAGTCAGCCCTGGTCCACCTTTATGGCGGTATCCCTAAATGGGGTCCACCTACAGAACTAGGGCCCACTCCGTCATAAAATACTATTTAATACCTTTCATTTGATACACATGTCATACAAACACATTCCAGGGTTACCCTCGGCTCATTTTCCTACATGGTTATTTTCCCTTATGTTTTCACCATAGCTCTCAACTGAGTATGTATTGTTCGGTTACACCCGAACTTAACCTTCCTTACTTGTTATTTTTTACCAAAGTGTCAAGATAGGGTAGCTCTCCATCTTTCTCCACCTCTACTGTAAATTTGATAGTGCTGTGGTATCCATTTAGCAATTTTAACATGCTTTCTATTTCTTTCAGTAGTTTTTATAACCGCAAAAACATCATCCACATATTTGGTCAACAATCGAGGTTTGTTCTTGGCATCTGTTTCAAACTTCATAAGCAACTCTTCCATAATGATGTCAGCTATTACTGGGGAAGCTGGAGAACCCATGGGCATTCCTGTACGTTGCTCGTAAATCTTGTTGTTGTATTTGAAGTAACGGTTATCCTTGATGCAGAATTTAACAATGTTAAGAAATAGTTCCTTTGTCAGCGATGTGTTTTCTTTTATGCCATTCCATCTTGAAGATATGATTTCAATGGCCACATCCACAGGGATGCTAGGGAACAAGGAGACCCCAACGAACGACACTACACTTTCATCATCATAAATATATGTGCCTTTAATCTTATCTTTGAATGCGGACGAATCTTTGACATTATATTTAGAAGATGTTTTTAAGGAAGATGTTTTAAGGATTTGGACTACATATTTGCATAAGTTGTAATACGGAGCGTCAATGGACAAACAAGTGGGTCGGAGCGGTATCCCATCTTTATGTATTTTCGGCAAACCATATATTCTAGGAGGGTTTGCGTTTTTGCATGTAAGGAAATTCTTTTCTTTCAAATCGATAGAACCAATATTAAAAATGTTTTAGACTATTTCGTTGTTCCTTTCTTGAAATTTATTCGTTGGATCGCGTTTCAGTACCCTGTACGTTGAAATGTCGTTAACTAACATTTGCATCTTTTGGTCGTATTCTGGTTTACCCATGACCACTGTGACATTTCCCTTATCGGCGTTAAGCAGATGTTTATTGTTTTTAAGAAACCTTTTTGTTTTCCGTACGGTCTCATGTACGAACCTGTCTGTCGCTGAGACTTTGTTTTTGCTAATGTGGTCCTGTGTTAGGGTCGTCAAATTATTTCTTTCTATTCCTTGGGTTTCTTTATCTTTCAAAGTTTGTATGATATTCTCGCCGTCTGCTATGATTTGGAAGAGGGGAGTTTCTTATTATCAGTTGGTAATGAGTTTTTTGGACCTTGGGACAAAAGCCACTTGATATCGTGTGGAATTTCTGTGTTTGTTAAATTTCGGAACCATTCCGGTACCACCGTAATGTTCATTTTGGTATTTTCTTTCTGTGTGAGGTTGTCGTACTTTTTTGTTTGTGTCCTCTTAATATTTTTGGTGGCTTTGTTCGCCAGCACCACTTCGCTCTCGAAAAATGCAACTGAATGAGATGTCTCCAACGCTAATGTAAGTTGTGATCTCATCTATTTGTCTCTCTTTTGTATTGTCTTAAGAGTTCATGTTTCATGCATATTATAATGTTCAAGAGTTTCGTTTGCACTTTATCAATATATGAGGAAGCTATATTGGTGAACTTACGTGTTGATTTGCTTTTACTTATATTGTTGTTTATGGTGTACCTGATGTTTTTGTTGCGTTTACAATGAAGTTTGGTTTCAAGCCATTTCTTTTACATCTTTCTAAAAAATTGGTCGACTCAGCTAATCTTGTGATTTGTTGTGTCGTATGTAGCGTTTGATACATCTGTTGGTTTGTTTATCATACTTGTGTTTGATGGTTTGATACACTTTTAGTGTATTTTTGTTTCGATGTGCTCTCCGATTTGACATAATTTTTGATTTTTTATGGCCTTGTTTATTTAAAAAATGTAGGATTTTATGAGCTCGAGGCCTTGCTTTGAATAAAACACTATGTTGATATTCATATATTTATTTGGTCGATATTTAGACTTCAATCTGAAGTCATTTTTAAGTCTTTTTTAAAAACACAACATGAAAAGATAATAAACAGAAATATATTAATTATATCACATACATACATACATTTATAACACTACATCGACTTACTTGCATGGAAATGCATGATCGACTAATCAGGTGTTCGAACAAAAAAATATAATAGGAAGAAGGTGGAAAAAAGATAGTAAACAATTAGAGTACCGCAAATATAAACAAATTTAAAGAACCGTATAAGTAAAAAAAATTACACAAGAACAATCATACACAGAGAATTTTTAAGAAAAACAAGACAAAATGTAACAGAGAAAAATCTGCATAATATCATCCCCCCTTTTTTCGTTATTCGTTGTAATCAATCGCGTTCGTAGTGGCATTTTCGTTGGGCTGTGGCGCTCTCGATGAGCCTTTTGTGATTTGCCGTGTGTGTTGTTGCTGCTTTGAAACTAAGTTGCGATACGCGTAGGCACATTGGTCTACGTCTGATTGATAATTGATTCTATTAGGGGTGTTCATAATATGGAGCATCTCCAAAATATATCGTTTATTGTAATGTTTTTCTTTATCGAGAATTGTAGCATTTTCAAAATCGGGATAATGTCCAATAGCAGCACAATGAGATGACAAGGCAGTCTTGTTGTCCGACGAATTGTTTCTTAGCTTGATATTGGACCTGTGCCCGGAAACCCTTGTCTTCAGTTTTTGTTTTGTTGTACCCACATATACCTTCCTGCATACGTTGGACCCGTCGCCAGTACATGGAATTTGATATATTAAATTATATTTCTCTAGCTTTGGAATCGGATCATTCATATTGTTAAATACTTGTCGGAGTGAATTATTGCTTGTGAACGCTATTGTGTATTTTTCTTTGTCAAATAGGTTCGCACTTTTCATTCTTTCTGCCAATCCGGGAATATAAGATACTGACTTATATAATTTATTGCCTTTTTCACATAAGTTTTCATTTTTGGCTCCTGCGTAAAAGTTGTGAATAAGTTTGTTAATCAAATCTCTGGGGAATTCGTTCTGTTCTAACGTCTTCTTTATTATGGCAATATTCTTTTGTGAAATATTTTCTCACTTATCGTGAGAACTCTACTTATAAAATTCTTCGCCGTATTTCTAATAATTTTTGTTTCAAGTTGTATGTCAAATTACAAATTGACCGATGCCGTTTAGAGTTTAACCTTGGCAGGGAAGGCTAAGTTCGGGTGCAACCGAACATTACATACTCAGTTGAGAGCTATGGAGACAAAATAAGGAAAATCACCATGTAGGAAAATGAACTTAGGAAACCCTGGAATGTGGTTGTATGACATGTGTATCAAATGGAAGGTATTAAAGAGTATTTTAAGAGAGAGTAGGCCATAGTTCTATGGATGGACGCCATTAAGGGATATCGCCATAAAGGTGGACCAGGGCTGACTCTAGAATTTGTTTGTACGATATGGGTATCAAACGAAAAGTGTTACTGAGCATTTTAAGAGGGAGTGGGCAATAGGTCTATAGGTGGACGCCTTTTCGAAATGTCGCCATTAGGGTGGGCCAGGGGTGACTCTAGAATGTGTTTGTATGATATGGGTATCAAATGAAAGATGGTAATGAGTATTTTAAAAGGGAGTAATCCTTAGTTCTATAGGTGGACCCCTTTTCGAGATATCGCCATAAAGGTGGACCAAGGGTGATTCTAGAATGTTTGTACGATATTGGTATCAAACGAAAGGTGTTACTGAGCATTTTAAGAGGGAGTGGGCATTAGGTCTATAAGTGGACGCCTTTTCGAGATATCGTCATTAGGGTGGGCCAGGGGTGACTCTAGAATGTGTTTGTACGATATGGGTATCAAACGAAAGGTGTTACTGAGCATTTTAAGAGGGAGTGGGCATTAGGTCTATTGGTGGACGTCTTTTCGAGATATCGCCATTAGTGTGGGCCAGGGGTGACTCTATAATGTTTGTACTATATGGGTATCAAACGAAAGGTGTTACTGAGCATTTTAAGAGTGAGTGGGCATTAGGTCTATAGGTGGACGCCTTTTCGAGATATCGCCATTAGGGTGGGCCAGGGGTGACTCTAGAATGTGTTTGTACGATATGGGTATCAAATGAAAGGTGGTAATGAGTATTTTAAAAGGGAGTAATCCTTAGTTCTATATGTGGACGCCTTTTCGAGATATCGCCATAAAGGTGGACCAAGGGTGACTCTAGAATGGTTGTACGATATGGGTATCAAACGAAAGGTGTTACTGAGCATTTTAAGAGGGAGTGGGCATTAGGTCTATAGGTGGACGCCTTTTAGAGATATCGCCATTAGGGTGGGCCAGGGTGACTCTAGAATGTGTTTGTACGATATGGGTATTAAATGAAAGGTGGTAATGAGTATTTTAAAAGGGAGTAATCCTTAGTTCTATAGGTGGACGCCTTTTCGAGATATCGCCATAAAGGTGGACCAAGGATGACTCTAGAATGTTCGTACGATATGGGTATCAAACGAAAGGTGTTACTGAGCATTTTAAGAGGGAGTGGGCATTAGGTCTATAGGTGGACGCCTTTTCGAGATATCGCCATTAGGGTGGGCCAGGGGTGACTCTAGAATGTTTGTACGATATGGGTATCAAACGAAATGTGTTACTGAGCATTTTAAGAGGGAGTGGGCATTAGGTCTATAGGTGGACGCCTTTTCGAGATATCGCCATTAGGGTGGGCCAGAGGTGACTCTAGAATGTTTGTACGATATGGGTATCAAACGAAAGGTGTTACTGAGCATTTTAAGAGGGAGTGGGCATTAGGTCTATAGGTGGACGCCTTTTCGAGATATCGCCATTAGGGTGGGCCAGGGGTGACTCTAGAATGTGTTTGTACGATATGGATATCAAATTGAAGGTATTAATGAGGGTTTTAAAAGCGAGTGGCCCTTAGATGTATATGTGAAGGTGTTCTCGCGATATCGACCAAAATGTGGACCAGGTGATCCAGAAAATCATCTGTCGGGTACTGCTAATTTATTTATATATGCAATACCACTAACAGTATTCCTGCCAAGATTCCAAGGGCTGTTGATTTCGCCTTGTAGAACTTTTTCATTTTCTTCTACTTAATATGGTAGGTGTCACACCCATTTTACAAAGTTTTTTCCAAAGTTATATTTTGCGTCAATAAACCAATCCAGTTACCATGTTTCATCCCTTTTTTCGTATTTTGTATAGAATTATGGCATTTTTTTTTCATTTTTCGTAATTTTCGATATCGATAAAGTGGGCGTGTTTATGGTCGGATTTCGGCCATTTTTTATACCAAGATAAAGTGAGTTTAGGTAAGTAGGTGGGCTAAGTTTAGTAAAGATATATCGTTGTTTGCTCAAGTTATTGTGTTAACGGCCGAGCGGAAGGACAGACGGTGGACTGTGTATAAAAACTGGGCGTGGCTTCCACCGATTTCGCCCATTTTCACAGAGAACAGTTACCGTCATAGAATCTATGTTCCTTTTTAAAGATACCTCAAAATTTACTCAAGTTATCGTGTTAACGGACGGACGGACGGACGGACATGGCTCAATCAAATTTTTTTTCGATCCTGATTATTTTGATATATGGAAGTCTATATCTATCTCGATTCCTTTATATATGTACAACCAACCGTTATCCAATCAAACTTAATATACTCTGTGAGCTCTGCTCAACTGAGTATAAAAATGAGTACAAGAAGAAATAAGTAATATATGCACATATGTATGTATGTGTATACCTACACAAATATGTATGTACATATCGTATATGAATTACTGTAAGTAGGTAAATCAAGACATAAAGAATAGAAGTTTAGTTATTACAAATATTATTGACCAGCGATAACAATTATCGATTATTACATATCAAAGATTACGATATAAATTTAATGAATAATACTAAGGGAATATCGGTCGCGAACATACCGCCCCCCTGAACGACTGTTCAGGATGATGGGAGTGGCGCTATCTTGGTAATAGGTCGTTTGTACTCTCCGCTACTGGTATTTACTGTGACAACCCGTACTTGATCGTCGTCTCCTTTAGTAACTTCGGTTATCCTGCCAAGAACCCATTTCGAAGGTGGCAGATTCGGTTCCTTGAGGACCACAAGTGCTCCTTTCTCTAAATTAGGGGTGGCTGTCTGCCATTTTTGACGCTGTTGTAATGACGTAAGGTACTCTGTATGCCATCGTTTCCAAAAACCTTGGACCATAGCTTGTAAATGACGCCAATGATCCAAACGATTAGGATTGATATTCAAAAGAGAAGGCTCTGGTACACACGTATACGGTTCCCCAATAAGGGAATGAGCGGGCGTAAGCGGATCAAGGTCGTCATCAGAGATTGCACTCAATGGCCTACTGTTGAGAATTGATTCAATCTGAGCCAGCACTGTAGTATACTCTTCAAATGTTAAAATGCTGTGGCCTATGACACGTTTTAGATGCATTTTGATAGAGCGTACGCTAGCCTCCCATAGACCACCAAAATGTGGAGCAGACGGCGGATTGAAATGCCAATGAACCTGTTCGTTGGCTAGTGATTCCGCTACTTCTTTTAAATATGCTTCAGACATAATTAGCTGTTGTAATTCGTTCATCTTTCGTTTAGCACCATGGAATGTAGTACCATTGTCAGAGTACAAATCTGTAGGTTTGCCTCTACGGGCTATGAACCGACGAAAGGCAGCTAAGAAAGCGTCGGCCGTAAGGTCGCTTACTAATTCAATGTGTAGCGCCTTTGTAGAAAAGCAAACAAATATAGAAAACCACGCCTTTCCAACCTTTGGGTTTCGTCCCCGCGAAATCTTAATAGGAACGGGTCCAGCATAGTCGAGTCCACAATGAAGAAAACAACGGCTGGGTTGCACTCGTGGTAAGGGGAGATCTGCCATGAGTTGAGTGCTGGTAGTACGTCGCTGCATAAAGCACCTCTTGCATGAGAAAACTACTTTCCTCACCAGATTTCGGGCACCAAGTATCCAATAACGTTGGCGCAGATGTGTGACAGTAGCTTCTACTCCGGTATGGAGGTACGTTTCATGGATGTAGCGAACTAAAAGTAGTGAAACAAAAGAACATTTAGGCAACAAAATAGGATACTTAGTATTATAGTTGACGTCTGCGTGTTTGATGCGTCCACCGACGCGTAATAGGCCGTTCTGATCTATGAACGGTGTGTACCGTATCAACGATGATTTTTGCGTCAATGGTTTTTTATGTTGTAATAATTGATATTCAGCATGAAATATCGTCTGCTGAACGTGCTTAATGACGAGATTGGCTCCGCGTTGTAGCTCAGAAGAACTCAGCCATCCAAGGCGTTCACCTTTTCTGACAGATCCGAAGCGTAGACAATAGGCAACAACGCGAATAAGACGAATCCACGATGATACTCTGTTCAGCAGCTTGTCAATAACGTCGTCTTCGCTCGCTACGAAAGGTGATTGCTGTTTTATTGGTTTCTGCTCAGCGAGAACTGATGAATCGTCTTGAGGTAGTGTTATATTTTTAGCTATTGGCCACTCAGCTCTGGGCAGCACAAGCCATGCAGGGCCACTCCACCAAAGTTGATGTGTGATGAGTTTTGATGGTGTTAAACCGCGTGATGCGCAATCGGCTGGGTTATGTTCTGAAGAAACGTGATGCCAATAACTTCGTGGGAAACTTTCCAATATTTCAGCAGTACGATTACATACATAAGTCGTCCATCTGCGCGGGTGTGATGAGAGCCAATGGAGTACTATTTCCGAGTCAGTGTAGCAATATACATCTTCAATGGTTACTGTCAATGAGCTTTGAATTAGCTTGATTAATTTCGTAAGCAATAATGCCGCGTTAAGTTCAAGCCCAGGTATTGATATGGGTTTTAAGGGTGCAACACGCGTCTTCGATGCTATAATGTTTGTGCGATATTCATTATTTATCTTTATTCGACTGTAAACCACTGCAGCGTATGAAACCGACGATGTGTCCGCAAAACCATGTATTTCGATTGAGCCTTCGCAAGAGGCAATGAGGCGCGGAATTGATATTTGTTTTAATAACTCTAGCTCTTGTACGTATTGCTGCCAGCGAGCGCACACCTCAAGAGGGAGTTTATCGTCCCAATGTAGCCCCAGTAACCACAACTCTTGAAACAATACCTTGAACAAAACCACAGTTGGCGACACTATGCCCAATGGGTCGTATATTTTCGACATTTCTGATAACATTAATCGTTTTGTGGGGTGTTCCATAAGCATCACTGGTTTAGTTTTTAAAAATAATTCATCGCTGCATGGATTCCACTGTACTCCTAGTATTTTAACGAATGCATCAACTGATTGTGATGTCAAATCAACGGGGTTATATTCGCATATTTCTTTAGGAAGAGTATTTAGCAGCGGCCAACAGTTCGAGCTCCATTTTCGCAACGGAAAATTGGCTTTAGATAGTAAAGAAATAAGTTCGTCTTTAAGTTGAATTAAATCGTGAGCTGAGCTGCAGCCAGTTAAAATGTCGTCTACATAAGCATCGTTTTGAAGCACAAGCGATGCAGCAGGAAATTCTAATTTATGGTCATCAGCTAGTTGTTTTAAAACACGAACTGCTATAAAAGGTGATGACGTGAGCCCGTATGTTACCGTCAAAAGCCGGTAATGCTCAATTGGCATGGCTTCGTCTGTTCGCCACACAATCCTTTGAAAATCAGTATGCTTTTTTGAAACTCGAATGCCGCGAAACATTTTTGTATATCTGCACAAAACACAAAGCGATGCTGTCGAAAACGCAGGGAAACTGTGAAAAGATCTCGTTGTATAGGTGGGCCGACATGTAGGCGCTGGTTGAGGGAGACACCGGACGAATCGTTACTCGAACCATCAAAGACAACCCTACATTGTGTTGTCGTACTTTCCGGTTTCAAGACAGCATGGTGCGGTAAATAAAAAATGTTTTCATGGTCTTGCTCCCCTTCTTCTGTCGACAGCTTTTCCATGTGTCCTAATGTCAAATACTCTCTCATAAATTCCGCGTATTGTTGTTTTAGTTCGGGTATAGTACGAAACCTTTTCTCCATGGCAAATAAACGCATTCGTGCTTGTTGTAGCGTATGATGAATTGGTGGTGCGTCTTCTTTGAACGGGTATTCCACTATATAAGTACCGTTTTGGCTACGAGTATGCGTTGCGGAGAAATGTGCCTCTGCTGTGTCCACTGGAATTACAGTAGTTGTGGTGGGTAAACTGTCCATTTCCATGAAGGAACGAACGAGCGAATCCAAATCAACGAGAGCATGATTGATTATTGCTGGTGATGAGCCTAGTTGAGTTGCATTACATGTACCGGCAATTACCCAACCGAAATTACTATTTAATGCAATAGGCATTGATTTATCAAAATGCTGGCGTTCTCCTGTAAAGATGGCCCATAACTGATCAGCACCAATTATGACATCGACAGATCCCTTGTCGAAAAATGTTGGATCAGCTAATTGCAAATTCAGAATTCGTTCCCACTCTGAGGTTGAGCAGTCGATGCGGTGTGTAGGTATATCGGTTGTCAATTTAGGTAAAACATATGCGCTTATTTTAAGAAAATAGTCAGACAAGCGCGAGAGTAATTTAAGTTGAACACACCCCCGTGTAGTTCCTGCAGTACAGGCAGACAAACCAAGCACTGAAATACGTGCGTTTGTACGTGGAATTCCGATGCGTTGCGCGAAGTTTTCAGCAATGAATGATACAGTAGACCCTGTGTCAAGTAAAACGCGACAATTCACCACATTCCCCCAACGGTCCACCACGTTCGCCATGATAGTCGGTAAGAGAGTGGTAGGCATGAACGACATTGAGGCATTTTTGTTGTTAGCATGTGCAGAGACAGCCGAAGTACGAGGAGCGTGGTCCGTTGATACTGCAGCTTTGATCGCAATACTTTCTTTTGTTTTCCTGCTTGATTGTTGTTGCAACTGCTGTGTATTCTTCACGGGCTCTTTATGTATATGCACTAACGTGTGGTGCTTTGAGCGACAAAGTTTGCACCGGAAATTGGATGGACATCGATTTACATTATGAGATGAGCGCAAGCAATTGAAGCATAAATGCTTATCTTTTACAAATGCCCTCCTTGTTCCGCTATCCATTTGCTTAAACTTTTGGCATTGAGAAACTGTATGCTGCTCTTCACATACAACACAATAATTTGTTGTTGCTGTTGACTCTCCCGATTGAGCATAATGTGCCAATGCTGTGCGCTTTTTGTTGACTAAACGAGATGGACTACACGATTCTAACGCATCACACCGATGTGACAGAAATTTAACAAACTCATCAAATGACCGAACTACATGAGAATCACCTTTCTTTGCCCATTCCCTTTTTGTTTCTTCATCAACTTTGCCCAACAAAATGGCTACCAACCAAGGGTCCCGACTATTGCAATTGAGGGCATCCAAACCGCGTACAGTTTCATCAGCTTTATCGGTTAAGTTACGAAGAGCTGCTATGTTGGGACTAGTACATGGTGACAAAGACAAAAACTGTTGCACAAGGGAATGAACAATTAGCGGTTTTTTGTCATATCGCTCTACTAGCCTGTACCATGCGTCTTTATAGTTTTTGTCAGTCAATGGTATATGTTTAACAAGACTTAATGCTTCATCTTGTAAGTATGACTTTAGGTAATGGAACTTTTGGATGTTGCTCAAATTTGACCTTTCGTCAATTGCGCTACGAAAAAGGTCGCGAAATGACGGCCAATCTGAATAGTTTCCAGAAAAATTAGGCAGAGAAATTTTAGGGAGATGCACATTTGAATGAGTTACTGCTGCACTGAAGTTATCCAGGAACTTGGCTTGTTGAGTCAGTAACTTATCAATAGAATCATCGGATTCAGTTTCCTTCACGTGTTGGGAACTCAGTTGATCATTGATCAAACGGGATATAGCGGCATGAGCGACGAAGTATTTTTCTTCGTACTCCTCCACATCTTCTGCTGGGTCTATGAAGTTGTCTGCCCCTTCATAATCATACAACGCCTTGCTGATGTCTACAAATTCATTGTAGCACTCCTCTAACTTATGCAGTCTATTTTTTAAGTGCTCCATCGTAGTGGACTTATTAAAGCCCTAGCGTTTGCACAGGCACGTGTAATAGTGCCTTTAACCCACCCACGTTGTTTTAGTAATTTATCCATTTTGAATTGAATTAAATTATAACACTTGGTACGCGGTATTATTGTTTCAATTCAATCGACCGATATTTGTGATATTATAGTTATTAATTTAACGGAGAAAACACGTGATTCGCGGTGTTTTACGAACAATTAAAAATTTATCCGACTGCGAAAGGACCAAAAAATGTATTTCAAATTACAAATTGACCGATGCCGTTTAGAGTTTAACCTTGACTGATTTATTAACAGAATTCATAATCAAAAATGAGTACAAGAAGAAATAAGTAATATATGCACATATGTATGTATGTATATACCTACACAAATATGTATGTACATATCGTATATGAATTACTGTAAGTAGGTAAATCAAGACATAAAGAATAGAAGTTTAGTTATTACAAATATTATTGACCAGCGATAACAATTATCGATTATTACATATCAAAGATTACGATATAAATTTAATGAATAATACTAAGGGAATATCGGTCGCGAACACAAGTTTAGAATTGTAGTTAATTAACCTAACCGATGAGGTTGGTTTCATATACCAATCAATCCACAACCTGTTGTTTTTATACTCAGTTGAGCAGAGCTCTCAGAGTATATTAATTTTGATTGGATAACGGTTGGTTGTACAGGTATAAAGGAATCGAGATAGATATAGACTTCCATATATCAAAATCATCAGGATCGAAAAAAAATTTGATTGAGCCATGTCCATCCTTCCGTTAACACGATAAATTGAGTAAATTTTGAGGTATTTTGATGAAATTTGGTATGTAGATTCCTGAGCACTCATCTCAGATCGCTATTTAAAATGAACGATATCGGACTATAACCACACCCACTTTTCCGATATCGAAAATTTCGAAAAACCGAAAAAGTGCGATAAGTCATTACCAAAGACGGATAAAGCGATGAAACTTGGTAGGTGAGTTGGTCTTATGATGCAGAATAGAAAATTAGTAAAATTTTGGACAATGGGCGTGGCACCGCCCACTTTTAAAAGAAGGTAATTTAAAATATTTGCAAGCTGTAATTTGGCAGTCGTTGAAGATATCGTGATGAAATTTGGCAGGAACATTACTCCTATTACTATATGTATGCTTAATAAAAATTAGCAAAATCGGAGAACGACCACGCCCACTTAAAAAAAAATTTTTAAGTCAAATTTTAACAAAAAACAAGTAAGGACGGGACTGTCTTCGGCTGTGCCGAAGACTTCATACCTTTCATGAATGGGGCTGAATAATAATCTTATCCCGTTCGTAATCTCCAAATAATGGGATGTATAGGATAAGAAATATATAGTGAACAGACGTACATACTGTAACGTAGCGTTACAATAAACCACTTGTACTTATGCTTGTATAGCATAGTCAACAACCACTAATAGCAAACCAATGAAAAAGCACAATAATGGTGCGTTGACTTCTCAACCAGTTTCTATAGCATAGCCAAAAACCACTTGTATAGCATAGTCAACAACCACTGATAGCAAACGAATGAAAAAGCACAATAATGGTGCGTTGACTTCTCAACCAGTTTGCGGCACCACCCATATAAACATTGAATTTGCATTTTTGCAATTCAGTCCTCGCAGGTGAGCCAGCGGGAGTGGTTGTCTTTTTAAAGACAAAATTGCCACTCCGGCTAGCTAGCCGAGTGGAAGGGGGCGCTGTCATGGCGCGGGTCACCCTCCACCAGAGTTGGACGACGCGAGTGGTGTCTTCGGACTATCCTTCCCTCCGTCGCCCACCCTGGTGTTGAGCGGCCCGCTGCCTTAATGACCAAATAACCCCCTCCCCCCTCAGCTCTGATTTTAGTAGGCTGGCCGGAGCGGAGGAACCACTCCCTCTAGTTAGCTGGGGAAAAGAGGGTGCGGCCGTGGCGCGAGTCACCCCCTGCTGCACCAGGATGACGCGAGTGGTGTCTTCGGACTACCCTTCCCTCCGTCGTCCTGGTCTGGTAAGGAATGACTCGCCGCCCGAACGACCGCACGACCCCCTCTCCGCAGCTCTGGTTTCGGCCGTGAGCCGATGCGTGCGCACAAGGGGCTACCGCTGTGCCGTTAAGGTGCACTTCCCCTCCGCCACGGGTCGACCCACGGCGCCTCGGATGGTACAACCCCACCCCCCCTTACGCACCTTCTACTAGTGTGCAAGTAGGGAGGCGGGGGTGTCCAGCGGTGAAACCAGCACTAACCCCAGTCCTCGCAGTTTCTCCCGCAGGTGACTGACCCCGCCGATTACCGAGCCTGCCGAAGACGTTCGATCAGCCCGATCCTGCCGAAGCCGACCGACCAATACAAGTCCGCTGGTACGTCCATCCTATCCCGCCCGGAACACGCTGCCGCTGTCCAGGTAAACCCCGTCGCCAGCCCATCTCCCCTCTCACCACGGCCCTGGTACGCGCTCCGTAGCCCACCGCCGCATCGTCGCCCCTCTGGTGCCGCCGCTGCTACGACGACCGTTGGCCGTTCGCCATCCTACCGCCGTTAAGCCGCTGCATCCGTCGCGCCGCTGCTACGACGTCCGTTGGCCGTTCGCCACCCTACCGCCGTTAAGCCGCTGCATCCGTCACGCCGCTGCTACGACGTCCGTTGGCCGTTCGCCACCTTACCGCCGTTAAGCCGCTGCATCCGTCACGCCGCTGCTACGACGTCCGTTGGCCGTCAGCCATCCTACCGCCGTTAAGCCGCTGCCTCCGTCCCGCCACTGCGACGACGACCGTTGGCCGCTTGACATCCTACCGCAGTTAAGCCGTTGCTTCTATCCCGCCGCTGCTTCCGTACCGCCGTACCAGTCCGTCCGTTACCCGACCGTTCAGCCGCCCTACCGAACCTCCGTTAGTCGACGCTCCGCCCCCCTCGCCATCTTGCGACGGAAAGCTGCTGTCCGCCTAATATCTCCAGCCGTGTGTGCGTGTGTTCGTAACACATAAATATCGTGTATTTATTCAGTAGGGGTTTGTGGGACCTTTACTCGACTCTGGATTGACTGAGCGTTACCCCAGCCTTAGACAAAACCCACCTCATAAATGGCGCCCGAGCAGGGACCCTCCTCCGCAGATGACCGTGGAAAAACAACTGCAACCACCACCAACACTGCCGGGGCGGGTTCAACGAACACATCGCTAGAAACAACACACACACAGGCTCCGGAAGGCACGCTGCTGAACACCGACTCGCTCAATTGGATCTACCTACTTAGGAAGGAGAAGCTGATCGAGGAGTGTAAGGAACACCGAATCGACGTGGAAGGCCAAACCGTAGCCGAGCTGCGTCGCGCACTGTGTACTTACGTGCGAGCGAAACGCGCCAGGAAATCCAGTGAAGACCTGTTGAAAGAGCTGGAACGAGAAGTGAACGAGGAAGAGGGGAAGTTCGCTACGCTACCCCAGCCAACAACAAATCCGATCCCTTCAATCCAGATCCACAGCCCACAGCCGCACGGAGGAAAGGGAGGGAACGCATTACCGAAACGAGACGAAATGAGCGACGGTGAACTTATGAATACCGTTCGCCGCTGGGACTTGCACTTTTCAGGGGAGGAGTCACTGCACGAATTTCTTGAGAGGATAGAGGAGCTTGCCGAATGCTACCGCATCCCCGTCGACCGACTCCTCCCAACACTGCCGGAGCTTCTACGTGGGAAGGCACTGCAATGGTACCGCGTCCGTAAGCAACACATACACCGCTGGAGCGATCTGCGGAGGGAGGTGCAAAATTTTTTTCTACCTAAGCGACACATACGACAATTGGAAGAGGCCATCCGACAACGCAAACAGCAAGGCCGAGAGAAGGCCAAGGACTACATCCTCGCACTGGAAACGCTGATCCGCCAACACCCGACGATGTGCGAAGAGAATCACCTCGAACGGATCTATGATGGTCTGCGCGTGGAATACCGCCTTTTCGTCAAACGCAGCGAGTTTAGGACGATCGAGGAGCTCCTGGAGCTAACGGAAGAGTATGAGCTGTTAAGAGGCGAGGAAGCGAAACAGGGAAAAATGGTGGCACACAGCCTATACCACCTACCCATGGAATACGACAGCAAAGAGTGCTGTTGGCGCTGCAAGGAACGCGGACACCACCGCTTCCAATGTAAGGGCCCCTGGAGGAAGTTCTGCTCCCGGTGTGGCCAAGACAACATCCTCTCCAGGGACTGCCCATGCCCTCCGACGAGCCCAATTACCGAGAACGCATCCCGAACGCCGTCCAACGCTATTAAAGGAAGCCGCCAAGCACCGTACGTCCGACCAGAGAAGCCGAGGGAACCACCCGCCAGCAAATCAACCGCAAAAACACAGGTAGATGGCCGATTCTATATACCAGTGGTCATCGAGGACATGAGCGTGCGCGCACTAGTGGACACCGGCGCCACCCTATCCTATGTAGATGACACCGTACGGAAACACCTAGAAAAGAACAACATCAAGGCACGCCCCAACAAGCGAAGTATCCAGCTGGCAGACCAAACGTGCGTCTTTACCTCGAATTCCTACCCGGCAAGGATTGTGTATCAAGGACGAGCCACAGACGCGATGCTGTCCGTTATCCCAAACTTGGCCGAACAGGTAATCCTCGGAATGGACTTCCTAAGAAAGAGGGGAATCATCCTCACGCTGGATGGCCAGCCGCTAGAGGCCACCGTGACCAAGAGAGCACCCGAACTGGATACGCTATGTACATTGACGAGCCGAGAACACCTGAGCGACGAACAAAACACGGAACTGGGAAACTTCCTGGCGCATCACCAAAAGCGGTTTGGCGAAATCATCGGACCAAGCACTGCAGCCGAGCATACGATTCGTCTCAAACACAACCGACCGCTGAAGCAACGATACTACCCCCGCAACCCGGCCATGCAACAAGTAATCAACGAAGAGGTAGACGAGTTATTAGCCGGAGGAAGAATAGAACCATCACGAAGCGCGTACAGCTCGCCAATCGTGCTAGTCCGCAAAAAACAGGGCACGTGGAGGATGTGCATAGATTACCGTCAGCTCAACGCCGCCAGCGAACCAGACGCTTACCCGTTGCCGCAAATTGGAGCCATTCTCGACCAGCTGAAAGAGGCGAAATTCATCTCGACCATTGACTTGAAGAACGGCTACTGGCAAATCCCGCTCGCCAGAGCATCCCGACCATACACCGCATTTACAGTTCCTGGCAGAGGGTTGTTCCAGTGGAAAGTCATGCCATTTGGCCTACACTCTGCTCCGGCTACCTTTCAACGCGCTCTGGATTCGATACTTGGGCCCGAACTCCAACCAAAAGTTTTCGCCTACCTGGACGATATCATCGTATT
Organism: Eurosta solidaginis; assembly: GCF_040869045.1. NCBI lineage: Eukaryota > Metazoa > Arthropoda > Insecta > Diptera > Tephritidae > Eurosta > Eurosta solidaginis. The sequence goes on from NW_027136904.1 coordinate 656,569, forward strand.
GGGAGATACCTTCGAAGAACACTTGGCGATCTTGAGGGAAGTGTTCGAGCGCCTACAAAGACACAGGATGCAAGTAAACTTCGAAAAGTGCAGCTTCGTCCAGCAACAACTTCATTACCTAGGACACATCATCAGTTCGAAAGGAATTCACACCGATCCAGCAAAAGTATCCGCTGTACAGGAGATGCCCGCACCGAAAACGCTCAAAGAGCTCCGCCGTTTTCTTGGACTCGCGTCTTGGTACCGCCGCTTCGTGGCAGACTTCTCTACGCTCGCCGCGCCGCTTAACCAACTGCTGAAAAAGGGACAAGTCTGGAAATGGGAGGCGCAACAAAATCACGCTTTCAAAGCACTCAAGGATAAGCTTTCCAGCGCGCCAATACTTTGTTGTCCGGACTTCTCTCGACCGTTTTTTCTCCAGACCGACGCGAGCGGAGAGGGCCTGGGCGTCGTGCTCTATCAACGCCATTCCGACCACGAAAACGTAGTAGCTTACGCCAGCCGAAGCCTAACCCAGCTGGAAAAACGATACTCGGCCACCGAACAGGAATGGCTCGCCGTGCTATGGGGTATCCGTAAGATGAGACCGTACCTGGAGGGGTATCACTTCACCGTCATCACCGACCACCACTCACTAAAATGGCTGCACTCGCTCCAAAACCCCTCTGGACGTCTGGCAAGATGGGCACTGGAATTGCAACAATATAATTTCGAGATAGAATACCGAAAAGGAGCACAGAACGTGGTAGCCGACGCAGTCTCCCGCTGCGCGCTACAACACGCCGATGATGACATTTTGTACACCATAACCAACGGAACAAACGACTGGCACGAGAGGAAAGCAAGACAGGTGCGGGAAAAACCTCAAGCACATCCAGATTACCAGATCGTCGATAACCGACTCTTCCGCCACATTTCCCCGAGAAATCAACTCTCGCGGTCACCGCAATGGAAGCTGTGCATCCCAGCCGACCGACGAAAGGACGTACTACAAGAAGTCCATGACGCCGCCGCCGCCGAACATCTCGGGGTGAAGAAGACGCTTAAGAGAGCACAACAGAACTATTACTGGCCCGGGATGTTCCGCGATGTTCTCAAACACGTACGGAAGTGTATCAGATGCGCAGAATACAAAGTCGAGCAAAGACGCCCAGCAGGATTGATGGCAACCATGCAATCATCACGGCCGTGGGAAATAGTAACCGCTGACTTCGTGGGACCACTGCCCCGTTCCAAGCAAGGAAATACTTGTCTCCTCGTCATGGTGGATAAATTCTCCAAGTGGGTGGAGTTGATCCCAGTGCGCCAAGCGACAACGACGAGCGTAATCAAAGCACTCCAAGAAAGAGTCATATACCGATTTGGCTGCCCGAAAACCTTCCTCACCGACAATGGTAAACAATTCGTCGGGAAGGCATTAGCAGCGTTTTTGAACGACCACCGCATCGATCACAAGTTTACGGCAGCTTACGCCCCGCACGAAAACTCCACCGAGCGAACCAACCGAGTCGTGAAAACCATGATAGCTCAGCGATGCAAGGACGACCACCGCACCTGGGACCAGGAGATTCCGCAAATAGCATTCGCGATAAACACGGCTAGCCACGAGTCGACAACAGCATCAGCAGCAGAAATCAACTTCGGTAGAGACCTTACAGCACCGCAGCAAGAGCGCACGGAGGGAGCAGTACCAGCAGAGCCACCAACCGTACCACCGTCCATCACCAAGTTATGGGACGAGATAAAAGGGCACCTAGCCAAAGCTTCAAAGCAACAGCAAAAACACTACGACTTACGCAGACGGCAATGGAAGCCACGCATAGGCAAGCAGGTGATGAAAAGGGACCACCCACTCTCATCCGCGGCCGACAAATTCGCCCAGAAGTTAGCACCAAAATTTTCCGGCCCATATTTGGTGAAAGTAGGCCACCCGGGGCAAACAAAACAGCAACACACGCACTTGCAAGATTTAAAGCCGTACAAATTCTAAACAACCCTCGTTTTGCTCACTCATTGCAGGAACCAACCGTCCAACAATGAGTCGAAAACAGCGGCAGCCCACACCACCGGACTCACCGAAACCGATACGCTCTCGGCGCCCGCCGTTTGAGGCAACAGTGTGGCCGGCAAACAAACCGAAGATTCAGAGAATCCAAATTTTTCATGGGCCACCAATAGAGCAACTAATGGCCATAAAAGAAGACCCACAACCAGAGCCACAGGGACGGGGCGACACCGAATACATCGAAACAAAGAAAACGTCATGCGAAGAGGGGCACCCCGATCCCGAACAATTTTTCGGGGAACTAAAACTAAAACGCCCGACAAAACTGAGCAAAAAGTGCTGGAAATTCTATTATAAGAACCAGCGCGTCAAGGTGAAGATGATGGGCGAGAACCGGGCGAAAGTCTCGCTGATGGGAATCAACCGAATGGTACAAGTCGAATGAGACAGCAAGAGAAGAGGCCGCCGCATTTCTTTTTTATATTTTTATATTTTCATACCTTCTACAAAAACTTGTTAGATTTAAGTCAGAAATGAATTGTAAATTATTTTCACAAAAAAAAAAAAAAAAAAAAAAAAAATACATACATATCTACATAACATTAAAAGGGGAACAAGAGAAGTACGACAACGGACACAGTTTAGTACGACTCCACTCCCGACAAAAAAAAAAAAAAAAAAAAAAAACAACAACAACAACAAAACAGTGGAACATTTTTGTTGAACAATTACAATAACATTAACCCTGTTAGATATAAGTGGAATGACTCTGTATATTTTTGGAAAAAAAATTTTTTTTTTTAAATAAAGTGCTTCGCCCACATGCACACCGGCACAAGACCTAGGCCATGCCTTGAGATCCATCTTTCCCCACCGCAGCTTTCCGTCAACCGAAGTGGGAGGGGGACTGTAACGTAGCGTTACAATAAACCACTTGTACTTATGCTTGTATAGCATAGTCAACAACCACTAATAGCAAACCAATGAAAAAGCACAATAATGGTGGGTTGACTTCTCAACCAGTTTCTATAGCATAGCCAAAAACCACTTGTATAGCATAGTCAACAACCACTGATAGCAAACGAATGAAAAAGCACAATAATGGTGCGTTGACTTCTCAACCAGTTTGCGGCACCACCCATATAAACATTGAATTTGCATTTTTGCAATTCAGTCCTCGCAGGTGAGCCAGCGGGAGTGGTTGTCTTTTTAAAGACAAAATTGCCACTCCGGCTAGCTAGCCGAGTGGAAGGGGGCGTTGTCATGGCGCGGGTCACCCTCCACCAGAGTTGGACGACGCGAGTGGTGTCTTCGGACTATCCTTCCCTCCGTCGCCCACCCTGGTGTTGAGCGGCCCGCTGCCTTAATGACCAAATAACCCCCTCCCCCCTCAGCTCTGATTTTAGTAGGCTGGCCGGAGCGGAGGAACCACTCCCTCTAGTTAGCTGGGGAGAAGAGGGTGCGGCCGTGGCGCGAGTCACCCCCTGCTGCACCAGGATGACGCGAGTGGTGTCTTCGGACTACCCTTCCCTCCGTCGTCCTGGTCTGGTAAGGAATGACTCGCCGCCCGAACGACCGCACGACCCCCTCTCCGCAGCTCTGGTTTCGGCCGTGAGCCGATGCGTGCGCACAAGGGGCTACCGCTGTGCCGTTAAGGTGCACTTCCCCTCCGCCACGGGTCGACCCACGGCGCCTCGGATGGTACAACCCCACCCCCCTTACGCACCTTCTACTAGTGTGCAAGTAGGGAGGCGGGGGTGTCCAGCGGTGAAACCAGCACTAACCCCAGTCCTCGCAGTTTCTCCCGCAGGTGACTGACCCCGCCGATTTCCGAGCCTGCCGAAGACGTTCGATCAGCCCGATCCTGCCGAAGCCGACCGACCAATACAAGTCCGCTGGTACGTCCATCCTATCCCGCCCGGAACACGCTGCCGCTGTCCAGGTAAACCCCGTCGCCAGCCCATCTCCCCTCTCACCACGGCCCTGGTACGCGCTCCGTAGCCCACCGCCGCATCGTCGCCCCTCTGGTGCCGCCGCTGCTACGACGACCGTTGGCCGTTCGCCATCCTACCGCCGTTAAGCCGCTGCATCCGTCGCGCCGCTGCTACGACGTCCGTTGGCCGTTCGCCACCCTACCGCCGTTAAGCCGCTGCATCCGTCACGCCGCTGCTACGACGTCCGTTGGCCGTTCGCCACCCTACCGCCGTTAAGCCGCTGCATCCGTCACGCCGCTGCTACGACGTCCGTTGGCCGTCAGCCATCCTACCGCCATTAAGCCGCTGCCTCCGTCCCGCCACTGCGACGACGACCGTTGGCCGCTTGCCATCCTACCGCAGTTAAGCCGTTGCTTCTATCCCGCCGCTGCTTCCGTACCGCCGTACCAGTCCGTCCGTTACCCGACCGTTCAGCCGCCCTACCGAACCTCCGTTAGTCGACGCTCCGCCCCCCTCGCCATCTTGCGACGGAAAGCTGCTGTCCGCCTAATATCTCCAGCCGTGTGTGCGTGTGTTCGTAACACATAAATATCGTGTATTTATTCAGTAGGGGTTTGTGGGACCTTTACTCGACTCTGGATTGACTGAGCGTTACCTAAGCCTTAGACAAAACCCACCTCATAATACTTAAACGATTTTTAAGATAAATATAAAATAAAAAATGGCAAAAAACCCCCTTATCTGAACGATCGGTTGTATGGGATATATATTATATATATCTCCGTTCGAAATGATTTTTACAGGAAATCTTCTATGATATATTAGAATAAATATCACCAAGTTTAACGTTTTTATATTGGAAATTAAGGGAGAAATGGTCAAAAATATTCTTATCTGAACGATCGGTTGTATGGGATATATATTATATATAGCTCCGATCGAAATGCTTTTGTCATGAAATCTTCTATGATATATTAGAATAAATATCACCAAGTTTATCGTTTTTATATTGGAAATTAAGGGGGAAATTGCCAAAAACTTTCTATCTGAACGATCGGTTGTATGGGATATATAATATATATAGCTCCGATCAAAGTGATTTTTTCAGAAAATCTTCTACGATATATTAAAATATATATCACCGAGTTTCACGTTTATACTTTCTACATTAGGGAGAAATGGCAAAAATCTTTCTATCTGAACGATCGGTTTTATGGGATATAACTATATATAGCTCCGATCACAGTGACTTTTTCCGGATATCTTCTATGATATATTAGAATATATTTCACCAAGTTTCACGTTTATACATCCTAAATTGCGGCAGGAATGACCAAAATCGTCTTATCTGAACGATCGGTTGTGTGGGAGATATATGTATGTTATAGTGGTCCGATCCTATCGGATCCGACAAATGTCTAATATAATATAAAAATACATCCTTGTGCCAAATTGCATTGAGATATCTCAAAATTTGAGGGACTAGTTTGCGTTCAAACAGACAGACGGGCGGAAAGACGGAAATGGCTATATCAACTCAGTTCGTCGCCCTGATCAATTCGGTATACTTAATGGTGAGTCTATCTACTATATTTCTCAACGTTACAACCATCGGACCAAAGTTAATATACCATTTCATGTTCATGAAAGGTATAATTAATATTTTTACAGTATATAAGTAAACTATGTCAAAATTCAACTCCAGTGAATTAAAACGCAGCAGCTGCGCTGGCTAGGCCATGTTATGCGAATGAAAGATGATGCTCCGGCCAAGAAAGTGTTTCTATCGGAACCCGCCTATGGAAGCAGAGGTAGAGGGCGGCCCCCACTCCGTTGGATGGACCAGGTGGAAAACGATTAAACTCCCTTGGTGTGACCAATTGGCGCCGGTTGGCGGAGCGAAGGAGCGACTGGCGCGCCTTGTTGGACGGGCATAACCGTTTAGACGGTTAAGCGCCAATTAAGTAAGTAAGTAAGTAATGATATGGTGCAACAAAATACAAAAATAAAATAAAATTTCAAAATGGGCGTGGCTCCGCTCTTTTTCATTTAATTTGTCTAGGATAATTTTAATGCCATAAGTCGAAGAAAAATTTACCAATACTTGTGAAATTTGGTGCGAACTTAGCTTCTAGGAAGATAACTCATTTCTGTGAAAAAGGGCGAAATCGGTTGAAGCCACGCCCAGTTTTTATACACAGTCGACCGTCTGTCCTTCCGCTCGGCCGTTAACACCATAACTTGAGCAAAAATCGATATATCTTTACTAAACTCAGTTCACGTACATATCTGATCTCACTTTTTATTGGTATAAAAAATGGCCGAAATCCGACTATGACCACGTCCAATTTTTCGAGAAAGGAAATTACGAAAAATGAAAAAAATGCCATAATTCTATACCAAATACGAAAAAATAGATGAAACATGGTAATTTGATTGGTTTATTGACGCAAAATATAACTTTAGAAAAAAACTTTTTAAAATGGGTGGACACCTACCATATTAAGTAGAAGAAAATGAAAAAGTTCTGCAGGGAGAAATAAAAAACCCTTGAAATCTTGGCAGGAATACTGTTCGTGGTATTACATATATAAATAAATTAGCGGTATCCAACAGATGATGTTGTGGGTCACCCTGGTCCACATTTTGGTCGATATCTGGAAAACGCTTTCACATATACAACTACCACCACTCCCTTTTAAAATACTCATTAACACCTTTCATTTGATACCCATATCGTACAAACATATTCTAGAGTCACCCCTGGTCCACCTTTATGGCGATATCTCGAAAAAGCGACCACATATAGAACTCCGGCCCACTCCCTTTTAAAAAGACTCATTAAAACCTTTCATTTTTTACCCATATCGTACAAACAATGTCTAGAGTCACCCCTGGTCCACCTTTATGGCGATATCTCTAAAAGGAGTCCACCTATATAACTAAGGCCCACTCCCTTTTAAAATACTCATTAACACCTTTCACATTCTAGAGTCACCCCTAGTCCACCTTTATGGCAATATCTCGAAAAGGCGTCCACCTATAGAACTAAGCCCCAAGCCCTTTTAAAATACTCATTAACACCTTTCGTTTGACACCCATATTGTACAAACGCATTCTAGAGTCACCCCTGGTCCACCTTTATGGAGATATTTCGAAAAGGCGTCCAGCTATAGAACTAACGCCCACTCCCTTTTAAAATACTCATAAACCCCTTTCGTTTGATACCCATATAGTACAAACAAATTCTAGGGTCACCCCTGGTTCACCTTTATGGCGATATCTCAAAACGGCGTCCACCTATGGAACTAAGGCCCACTCCCTTTTAAAATACTCATTAACCCCTTTCGTTTGATACCCATATAGTACAAACAAATTCTAGGGTCACCCCTGCTCCACCTTTTTGGCGATATCTCGAAAAGGCGTCCACCTTTAGAACTAAGCCCACGCCTTTTAAAATTCTCATTAACATCTTTCATTTGTTACCCATATCGTACAAACAAATTCTAAAGTCAGCCCTGGTCCACCTTTATGGCGATATCCCTAAATGGGGTCCACCTACAGAACTAGGGCCCACTCCCTCATAAAATACTATTTAATACCTTTCATTTGATACACATGTCATACAAACACATTCCAGGGTTATCCTCGGCTCATTTTCCTACATGGTTATTTTCCCTTATGTTTTCACCATAGCTCTCAACTGAGTATGTATTGTTCGGTTACACCCGAACTTAACCTTCCTTACTTGTTATTTATTACCAAAGTGTCAAGATAGGGTAGCTCTCCATCTTTCTCCACCTCTGCTGTAAATTTGATAGTGCTGTGGTATAAATTTTGCAATTTTAACACGCTTTCTATTTCTTTCTGTAGTTTTTACAACCGCAAAAACATCATCCACATATTTGGTCAACAATCGAGGTTTGTTCTTGGCATCTGTTTCAAACTTCATAAGCAACTCTTCCATAACGATGTCAGCTATTACTGGGGAAGCTGGAGAACCCATGGGCATTCCTGTACGTTGCTCGTAAATCTTGTTGTTGTATTTGAAGTAACGGTTATCCTTGATGCAGAATTTAACAATGTTAAGAAATAGTTCCTTTGTCAGCGATGTGTTTTCTTTTATGCCATTCCATCTTGAAGATATGATTTCAATGGCCACATCCACAGGGATGCTAGGGAACAAGGAGACCCCAACGAACGACACTACACTTTCATCATCATAAATATATGTGCCTTTAATCTTATCTTTGAATGCGGACGAATCTTTGACATTATATTTAGAAGATGTATTTAAATTTTTGAGGATTTGGACTACATATTTGCATAAGTTGTAAGACGGAGCGTCAATGGACGAACAAATGGGTCGGAGCGGTATCCCATCTTTATGTATTTTCGGCAAACCATATATTCTAGGAGGGATTGCGTTTTTGCATGTAAGGAAATTCTTTTCTTTCAAATCGACAGAACCAATATTAAACATGTTTTAGACTAATTCGTTGTTCCTTTCTTGAAATTTATTCGTTGGATCGCGTTTCAGTACCCTGTACGTTGAAATGTCGTTAACTAACATTTGCATCTTTTGGTCGTATTCTGGTTTACCCATGACCACTGTGACATTTCCCTTATCGGCGTTAAGCACGAGCAGATGTTTATTGTATTTAAGAAACCTTTTTGTTTTCCGTACGGTCTCATGTACGAACCTGTCTGTCGCTGAGACTTTGTTTTTGCTAATGTGGTCCTGTGTTAGGGTCGTCAAATTATATCTTTCTATTTCTTGGGTTTCTTTATCTTTCAAAGTTTGTATGATATTCTCGCCGTCTGCTATGATTTGGAAGAGGGGGAGTTTCTTATTATCAGTTGGTAATGAGTGTTTTTGACCTTGGGACAAAAGCCACTTGATATCGTGTGGAATTTCTGTGTTTGTTAAATTTCGGAACCATTCCGGTACCACCCTAATGTTCATTTTGGTATTTTCTTTCTGTCTGAGGTTGTCGTACTTTTTTGTTTGTGTCCTCTTAATATTTTTGGTGGCTTTGTTCGCCAGCACCTCTTCGCTCTCGAAAAATGCAACTGAATGAGATGTCTCCAACGCTAATGTAAGTTGTGATCTCATCTATTTGTCTCTCTTTTGTATTGTCTTAAGAGTTCATGTTTCATGCATATTATAATGCTCAAGAGTTTCGTTTGCACTTTATCAATATATGAGGAAGCTATATTGGTGAACTTACGTGTTGATTTGCTTTTACTTATGTTGTTGTTTATGGTGTACCTGATGTTTATTGTTGCGTTTATAATAAAGTTCGGTTTCAAGCCATTTCTTTTACATCTTTCTAAAAACTTGTTCGACTTAGCTAATCTTGTGATTTGTTGTGTCGTATGTTGATAGCGTTTGATACATCTGTTGGTTTGTTTATCATACTTGTGTTTGATGGTTTGATACACTTTTAGTGTATTTTTGTTTCGGTGTGCTCTCCGATTTGACATAATTTGCTTTGAATAAAACACTATGTTAATATTCATATATTTGTTTGGTCGATATTTCGGCTTCAATCTGAAGTCATTTTCAAGACTTTTTTAAAAACGCAAAATGAAAGTATAATAAACAGAAATATATTAATTATATCACATACATACATACATTTATAACACTACATCGACTTACTTGCATGGAAATGCATGATCGACTAATCAGGTGTTCTAAAAAAAAAATATAATAGGCAGAAGGTGGATAAAAGGAAAGTAAACAATTAGAGTACCGCAAATATAAACAAATTTAAAGAAACGTATAAGTAAACAAAATTACACAAGAACAATCATACAGAGAGAATTTTTAAGAATAACAAAACAAAATGTAACAGAGCCAAATGTGCATAATATCATCCCCCTTTTTTCATTATTTGTTGTAATCAATCGCGTTCGTAGCGGGATTTTTGTTGGGCTGTGGCGCTCTCGATGAGCCTTTTGTGATTTGCCGTGTGTGTTGTTGCTGCTTTGAAACTAAGTTGCGATACGCGTAGGCACATTGGTCTACGTCTGACTTATAATTCATTCTATTAGGGGTATTCATAATATGGAGCATCTCCAAAATATATCGTTTATTGTAATGTTTTTCTTTATCGAGAATTGTAACATTTTCCAAATCGGGATAATGTCTTGTTGTCCGACGAATTGTTTCTTAGCTTGATATGGACCTGTGCCCGGAAACCCTTGCCTTCAGTTTTTGTTTTGTTTTCCCCACATATATCTTCCTGCATACGTGGGCCCCGTCGCCACTACATGGAATTTCATATATTAAATTAGATTTCTCTAACTTTGGAAGCGGGTCCTTCATATTGTTAAATTGTTACGTGGCTGACTGTTTGGATGGTAAGGAGCGGCGGCAAGCAGGTATGCTTGCGGGCCCAGGCTAGCTCGTCGTCTTGGGCGGGGCATTTCACCACCGTCCTCACCCACAGCCACATGAACAAAAAAAGGGTTCATACCTGCATGATGGAATAAAAGGGAGGAAAAGCTGAAAAAGATATAAATAAACATGAGGGGCTAAGTTAAATGGAGGGAAAAAGATGAAGGCCTGTCCTGTCAGGTGGAGTCTACCCTCCCTCTGCAGTGCAACCTGCACCGCACCATGGGCACTGTGCTGACTCCTATCTACTTACAGTGCTCCCAAACCTGACATGAGTCCGTCCGTCCTTCAACAAGTCATTTTCCCTACGTTCACCTTCACTTCCCCTTATCGCGCACAAGCGCAGCACCTACACCAAATATTGTCAACCTAGCCCTGCATATTGAATATATTCAAATTTCATCCAAACATACTAACAATTTTATTAATGAATTCAATTTCCTTAGTCTCTAAAAGAAAACTATGAGTTTAACCGATACAGAAAAATCTTATATAAAGCTTAAATTAGCTTTCAACTAATAAAGCTGCCGCTTGGTCCTTAGACTACCCTAATGACAATGCATTATTGTACAATTCAATTAGTGAACCAGAAACTCTAACTTCAAATAAATTCAAACTAAGCTAGACTTACTCCGACCCTCCTTAATGCCCTCTCATTAACCAATTTCTTAACAAGTTAGATTCCAATTCTAAAGGGTACAGAAAAAAATAACAAAATCAAAAAAATTCACTATAGAGGTTCAAACCTCTGCCTTTTGTTACTGACCCCCCTAATATCTTAATACTTACAGTCAGTGAATTCAAATCCTACAGATACAGTTCCGAATTCATAAACGCGTAAACAATATAAGCTAAAAAACAAGGAAATGAAAAAGACAAAACCCTAATCCCTGACCTACCGTAAATGGGCAAATAGAAGGAAGAAACAGGGAACTAAAAGCAAATGAGTTTGCAAGCAGATAAGTAAAATATGTACGTTTGTATAATTGTCGTAATTATGTATGGACATATATTCAAACTTTTTTTTTCTTTCTTTCCTGATCTTCTGTTTTCTCAAGATCAGTGAATAGATCTCAATACGTGTTCATACATATGCACGCTGACACAAACATAAAAAAACAAATTCTTTAATTGCACTCACCGGTCTCTCGTTTTCCAACGGCGCCGCTACAGTTGAGTAGATACCTGTGCTGAAAGGAACAAAAAAAGACTCAAACGTACATTTGTCACTCAATTACTCAGCAAGATCACTCGATGGTGATCTTGGCGAGTCGTTTAGTTGGTAGTATGAAATCTATGCCCGGGGTTTAGCATGTGCTAATTTCCTTTTGATTGTTAGGACAGGGAAAAAATTTATATCTGTGTTCAGTGTCGAAAATTAGTGTTAATTACCAGAGGACCTATTTGCAAGAAGGATTCTCGCAAACATCTCCGTGTGGCAACCAAAAAAAAAAAAAACGTAGCTATAAAAGAACTAATTACGGAAAGACGAATTCAAAATTTTAGGTTTTTGAGTTAGCCGCTTGGCAAACAAAAATAAAAAAACCATGCGCTAAAGAATAAACGTGGGAAGAGTGTCCCGATAAGAAGAGTGATTATAAATTATCGTAATAATCTGTGGGGTAAGACAAAATAACAAGAAACCAAAAGAAACTTTGTAATAATGGATAGGTGGAAAGAAAAAAACAAAATTAAACTGAAAGTGAAAGGAACTAAGTAATAGGCAAAAAGGGAGATTGAAATTAAAGTGAAACTAGGGGATATTTAAAGAATGATGTTTGAACCGAATTAGGAATGTTTCCATATGCCCTCACCCTCTCGTATTAAACTATTAATCTACGTATTAAAAAAGGTAATTTTTACAAACTATAAGACTACAAAAACTATCAAAAAGTGGCCCCAAATCTGAGGTTGCTGCGCCCGGGGTTGTTGAGATGTCGCTGAAATCTCCTCCTTGGTGGGATGCTTTGTATATTGTAGTTGCTTCTGCTTGGCATCCAGCGGATCAGTATTGGCCGTCGTTATTGCCCTGCACTTACATGGTAGCTGTGTGTTTCTGGATCCGTGTCAGCTGTGTTGTTTTGATATCTATGTTGCCAAAAAAAAATATAGTGTTGTCGACGTGTCGTCTTACTACCGTGTTTTTGTTGTGTTTGACGTATTGTTTGTATAAATTCCTCTATGTTGTTGTTGCCAAGTTGTGCCTTCGTACAACCAACGACAGTCTCCAATGTGTTGCCGGTGGATCTTGTGAGTGTTGTTGTTGCCCTAACCAAAATTCGTTGTAATTGTTGCTGTTGTTTGTTGGCAGTAAGAAGTGTTATTGGAGCGGTTTGCGTCCGTATAACATTGATGTACGCTGCCAAATCAAAGAGTCGTGGTTGTTGCTGTGGTGCGCTGACTAATATAAAAAAAGTCGTCGTGGCGGTCGTTGGTTGTTCAGGCTGGGTGCCGTCAAATGGTACGGTTTGTAGTAGTTGTTTCGTGGCCGATATGCCGGAAGTGGCTGTGCCCAGCGGGTCCTACCAACTAGCAGGGTGACCTAGAATTGGGAGAAAAGAATAAAAAACCAAACTTTACTAAGTGAAATATATGTCGGGCTTTAAAAATTCATCAACCATATTTATGCATACATTGCTTGTTTGCATGCTCATATACTCACCTTACATACATATTTTTGTACGTAGGCTTATGTATATGCTTGCAATTTTGATTTGGGCTTGCTTGAAAGGTTGGCTATATGGAAGCCACCTCCCCAGAGCGCATGCCAGATTGGCAAAAAAGAAAAACCCAAAACGCACATGACGGAAAGGTTGATCTTACCTGGTGCTATGACTTCGATTCCAGTATCCAAATAAAATCTAGGGGCAGCTGTTTTTCCACTTTGTTCGGCACGAATCGCGAGTACTTTGCGGCGCGCACAACACAATTTAAGGAAGAAATAGGTATATTTACCAGTAAATTTTTTTTTTTTGAACTAATTGGCACTTCACCGTGTATCTTTATTTGCGCACCTCGCTGAGCACAGTTAAAAATCAAACTTTGGCCCGTTACCTAACGTTCTGCCCTTTTATATCTGCCGCCGTGGTAAGGAAAGTTACCCAAAACGGATAGTTTTAACACATACAAGCTTTTTACTTTCGGCTTTCCCGTACTTTCCTTTATGCATTCACACAGTCATACATTCACACATTTGTGCGTTCACACAACATAACACCTACACAGATACATTTTGTTCGTGCCCTCACCGCAATGTTGCTATACCTTTGGCAACATTGTTGCAGATAAAACCCACCTGATGCCGAACCGACTGGTCATTTCCGCTGCAACACTGTTGTCATAGCGTAGTGTAGATACATTCTTCGCAACATTGCAGCTGAAGCACGAACCTAGACACACTACACACAGATACGGACACACGCTACCATTCACTCAAACCAGTATCTATGGTGAAAGGCTGTCGTTACAGGCTCGCAACCGCCGATGGTGCCTGCACTATGGAGCGTGTGCGTAAAAAGGGTCAGACGCAGCCTGTTGTTTCCCGTCTAATGTGTGGCCTCGACCCACGACTCAATGCCGGGCCTAATCTTATTGTCAGAGTCTCAAAGCTTGCCACTCGGAATAATTTTGTTGCAACATCAGGAACTAAGAAACTGGGCCACGGCTAACATTTACATCCTACTTAGACTATATCACCGATAAATTCTAAAAACTAGAAGAAAAATAAAATAAAGAAAATATCACAGATAAAAAAAGTACATAAATAAAAAAATTAAATTAAATATCACAGATGGCGAAAAATTATGACAAAATTATAAAGGAATATCACAGATCGTGTAGTCAAGTAGGTAAAAAGAGGTAACATAAGTAAATAAATAAAGTAAAAAAATGAATAAATGCGAAAATAATCAAATAAATAAAAAAGTCAAGAAAAACAAAAATAATTTAATAAAATAATCACGTACATCAATAAGTTAACAAATAAAATACGTCAATAAATAAATAAACTACGCCGATAAATAAATAAACAACATAGAACAAACGTACTAGAACTACAAAAAAACATTGAACTATTTTGCAAAAATGTCTTTAGCGTGGTATACGCCGATCTTTTTACCATTAATATCGCCAAGCTCGTACATCGAATTCCCGACAGTTTTTAGGACTATACATTTTATCTGTTTGGGAGCCAGCTTGGGGTTGTAGTTATCGACGAGGGAACTCTGCTTAAAGTTTCGGCGATATACCACTTGTCCGATTTTAAACTTAACATCCCTACTCCTAGTGTTATATACTTTTTTACTTCTTTCGTGGGCCAACTTCAGCTCTTTCATTATCTTGCTTCGCAACAATTGTAGTCTGTCATTATTTGTTTCTATTTCAACGTCAACATCTTTCAGTGCGCCCAACTTTCGGTATAGCTCGTATGATGCAGCATGCTGTATCATAGGCATACCGAAAGTGGCATAGTACGGTGACATGTTGATGGCGGAATGTGCAACGCTGCGGAGGGCAAATGCGGCATCTGTGACATACTTGTCCCAGTTTTTCTGATTATCCTTTATGAAGGATCGGATGATTTGTAGAACTGATCGATTTACCCTCTCCGCAGCGTTACCCTGAGGCGAGTAAAATGCCGTCTTTATATGTTTGTGCCGTACTTTTCTAAAAAGCTGTTGAACCTTTCAGCTACGAATTGTTTTCCATTATCAGAATGGATATATTCGGGCACGCCGAATATATGGAAAACATCCCTTTCCAAAAACTTTATAACCGCCGCTGAAGTTGCCTTTCTCATTGGTTCTAAGAATACAAACTTAGTAAAATGATCTTAACACACAAAGACGTACACATTACCATCACTACTACGAGGGTAAGGGCCCATAAAGTCAATAAACAAACGTTGGAAAGGTCGTTCGGTAAGCTTTTGCTTTCCCATTAGTGGTTGTTTGAATACATTTTGTGTCTTGTTTATTTTGCAGGTTTCACAATCATTGACATGTGCGCACACATCAGATACCATGCCTGGCCAGTAATACTTTTGACGCAGTCGGGATAGGGTCTTATGAATGCCACCATGGCCAGCAGAAGGTGAGCCGTGTGACAATTCCACTAGCCCCGGTCGCAACCCCGACGGAACCCACAGCTTCCAGGTCTGGTCCGCTAGAAGATCGTCCCCCCTGTCAAATTGCGTCCGTTTGTATACATAACCGTCCGATAGACATAGGTCGGGGAGCTTTTCTTTGTTTTCAGTCACCGTTTTTCGTTTGTACTCCTCCGACTCAAAGTACGGTGACTCGAGGCATACGTCCATCACACGGTCATTCGTCAATATTTCGTCCATGTGCATCCGTGAAAGTGTGTCGGGAACCACGTTCTGCGCACCTTTTCTGTGTTCAATATTGAAGTCATAGGCTTGTAGTTTTAGGCTCCATCTTGCCAACCTACCCGACAGATCTTTCTGATTCATCAGCCATTTAAGGCTGGCATGATCAGTTATGATGGTGAACGGGGTTCCCCCACATATGGTCGAAATCTTTTTACGCTTACTACGGCAGCGTAGCACTCCAGTCCGGTGATGCTGTAGTTCTTCTGTGCTTTGTTCAGTTTTGCCGACACGTAAGCGATTGGTCTTTCGTTCTGGTCATCGTCCAGTTGAAACAAAACCCCTCCCACTCCGTCAGATGATGCATCACATTGAATATAAAATTTTCTGTTGAAATCAGGGTGTGTAAGCACTGGTGCCGAAATCAACTTTTGCTTCAAAATTTCAAAAGATTTCACCGCTTCGTCAGTCATAGTGAATTTCTTAATTTTGTCTTTCTTGAGGCAGTCGTGCAGCGGAGCTGCAATAGTCGCATAGTCCTGTATGAAA
Organism: Eurosta solidaginis; assembly: GCF_040869045.1. Lineage (NCBI taxonomy): Eukaryota > Metazoa > Arthropoda > Insecta > Diptera > Tephritidae > Eurosta > Eurosta solidaginis. The sequence goes on from NW_027136904.1 coordinate 672,789, forward strand.
CGTCGGTACCAGCCCGACATGCCTAGGAACCGTCGTAGTTGCTTCGGGGTTTTAGGTGTAGGAAAATCCCTCACGGCTGCCACCTTATTGGCGTCTGTCCTAATGCAACCGTCCCCTACTACGTACCCCAGATATCGCACCTCTTTATAACAAAATTTGCTTTTTTCTACATTGATCGTTAATCTAGCTTCCCTAAGAGACCGAGCGACCTTTTCCAATAAATACATATGAGACTCAAAATCCATAGAACAAACTAACAAATCATCAAGATAGACAAAGACACTTTCACGTAAAGCGGCCGGAATGACCTTGTCCATAAGACGACACATACGTTGTGCTGCATTGCACAACCCGAAAGGCATCACAGTGAATTGGTATAGGGGTCGGCCTGGGACAGTGAAGGCTGTCTTCTCACGTGACTTGGGATCGAGGAGAATCTGCAAGAAAGCACCCTTCAGATCAATTGCGGAGATATATCTAGTGTTTTGCAGGCGGCTCAGGATTCCATCAATGTGGGGCAAGGGGTATGCATCTTTGATTGTCCTTTCGTTTACTTTTCGTCGTCTAAACAAAGCCGATTTTTGGTGCCCTTGATCACTAACGAAACTGGTGAGCTCCAGCTGCTGTTGGACTCCTCTATTACTCCCATTCTCAGCATTCGGTCCAGCTCTGCGTATATTAGCTTTTGGATGGCGGGTGAAATGGGATAGTGACGTTGCTTAACTGGCAGGTTCACGTCGACAACTTCGATAACATGCTCTTCCTTGTCTGTTCGGCCTAACCCTAATACCGCGAAGGACGGGAATTGGGCTTTCACACGCTCCAACGTGTTACTCTCTTCGGTCGTTAAGACATGCTGAACGGCGTCGAAAGACAGATCACCCCCAGCGGGAACGAGCTCAGCCACACTAGCAACATTGTCACAAACATTCACACCCTTACTCACAACATTCATACCAAAGGCCTGCCAAAACTCTACTCCTAAATAAACTTCTTGTTGTAGATCAGGTACAATTAAAAATTCTAACTCTTTTGTGGAACCATCCCACAAGACAGGTAACTTTATTACCCCTACCACGGCGGTGTCTGCCCCATTTGCCGTCCGGATATTTTGACCCCTGATTGGCACAATCAAGGCCTCTCTACCGCGCAGAAGTGCCGCTGAGCCTTTCCCTAAACAGCAGGCACTCGCCCCTGAGTCCAGAAGTGCCAGGACCTCGTGGCCTCCTATCTCGGTTCTCGCAAAAAACCTGTTATCCCCTTTTACTGTAACTATGGTGGCAACAATCTTACTTCTTAACCTTTTAAAATATTTTCTTTTCTCTCGCATTTTCCTAATTTTTTCAAAATTCCTACTATTCTTCTTCTCCATATCTATTGTTTCGCATAATATTCTACGCCTTGCTTCTTCATATTCCATTTTTCTTTGATGTAAACTTTTTATTTCCCTTTTCTCCTTTTTATGCTCTATTGGTTTCGCAACTGCCACCTCATTTTCTATTCTTTTTAATATTTTTACTCCCTTGTGGCCGGGTTGTGTGTTTCCTGGCTGGAGCCCCCGGTTATTTCCGCCAGCTTCATGTTTCCCTTGTTGGGTTTAAAAACACAGAAAGACGTATTACTACCACAAGCAAAACAAAGCATACTGTGAAACTGGGACGAACATTTATTTGGCTTTTGTGCTTCTGCCGGGTTTTTCTCATAAAAATCCACCGGCATGCCACACGAAAAACACAACATTAAATGAAACGGTGACGCACAAAAGGAATTTAACGTGGACTTAGTCACATTTGGAATAACAGATGGACCTGGGACACTGGAATTGACAGGGGTTTGGTGCTGGGTCTGGGATTGGGGTTGGGGTCTTCTGTTGAAGGCTATTATATTCCTGTCGCATAACTTTTCCTGTAGTTCTGACTCCTCGAATACTATCTCATTCACTGCCCTACTACTCCTATTTTTATTTTCTTTCATAAGTTTTTCGGCTCTCCTGCATTCAGTCTTGAGCTCCGCCAGAGAGTCCATTTTTAGGGCGAAGGTCAAGTTGGCCAGGTATGGTTTGAGATTTCCCCTGACTATGCCAACCAGCTCCTTCTCAGGGATTCGCGTCCGCAAGCGGAAAGTCATATCATGTATTTCCCCGTAGAAGTCGTCGAAAGTTTCGCCGGGTTGCTGCTTCCGTCCCATCATCTCACGGATTATTTCATAGTCGGACTCGGCGGTCTTAAAATGGCATAGCAGCTCGGTTTTCAGTCCGCAGTACCCAAAATAGGGATCCTCGGAATGATCCTCGAGTATCTGCCAATACCACCTCAAGGCACCGCCGGAAACCAGACAATGAAAGTCCGTGAAAAGCTGGAAGTAGGAAATGTTATGTTGTTCGCGCATTCGTTCAACCCGGAATATGAAACTTTCGACGCTCATCCCTTTCTTAGTCCCGTCAAATTTTATGTGCCACTTCTCCAAATCGAGCTTTTTCCACCTTGGCGGTTCATTCGGGTCTCTTGTGTCTCGTGTCCCCACCGAGGCCTGATTAGACGATGATCCACTGGCACGACCGGCAGTTGCGTAGGCTAGGCGTTCGGGAGTGGATGCCCCAGCAGGTTGACTGCCCAGGGGATGCACGGTGGTTTCCATCTCCGCCACTCTACCGCTAAGGTTCCCAACGTTGGTTTTTATGCCTCGGACTTCCCTTGCTATCTCAGACACCAGGTCTTGCTGCTGTGTCATCATCGCCATCATCCGGCTCAGTTGCTCCACGTTAGACATGGCATTAGCATTTTCAGTCACAGTACCAGGCGGATTTCCAACGCTGGAGCCCGAAATGGCTTGTTGCGGTCTCCCCTGTGCAACCTCGCCCCCCACAACACTCCCCTCCCCCGTGTCGGACATTTGACACAAGATATCGATTTTTTGAGAGAAGTTCAAACTATTGCTGGATTCGTTGAAGGACAGTCCGCTTGCGAACGTCACCCTCTGGATACGTTCGGGGTCGATGGACGAAAAGATCCGGGACTGGCACCTGTCGAAGTAGACAGTCGGGACAAAGTCAACTGGCCGCGGAATGCCAGTGTCGATCTGGTCGAACACAGACCCTACTACAATGTTTTCAAACTCTCGCCTTTCTACCGCCTTCGATTGGCTGCGCGTAACACGCCTATTGGTGCTCAGCACCCCTAGACCACCAGAAATCCTGTCCTCCGGAACCTTACCTGCCTCCTTGTCTTTGGCAGACATTCACCAACTAATAAACCAAACGAGCTACACCCCAAACGTCCACTAGCAACTAGTAAAAATCCAAAAAAAAAAAACAACGTTCGTAGGTGCAACGCACCACTAGATGAACATAAGCAAAATGCAAATGATATAAAGGACCAGCTTATATTTTGGGCAAGATTCATAAATGCAAAATTCCACGGAAATTAAAAAAAATTATTAGAAGTAAAAAAAAAAAATTATAAAAGTAAAACCAATAATTTAGTAATTAGGTATTTGTACTTACATAAACGTAAATGGGTATATGCACCGGAATTCAAGACTGAGAGATAGATAATCAAGCAAGCACTAAATCTTGCCTGCGTCGTATAAAAAAAAACTTTAATCTGTGTAAATAAAAAAACTTAAAGGTACCCGAATAGCGAGGATATATAAATAACGAAACTAAAAATCAGATTCATAAGACAGAATATATATAGAAATTCAAATACTTATTATTTTATAAACTGCGTGTTATAATATAATGTGTGTGTAGGTGTATGTATTTATGTAGATGAGTGTAATGTACGGTTTTAAGTATATGCTTAAAAGCGTTTGTATGGATGTACTAACAGCCAATAGTCGGGTCGGAACTAATCCACTGTAAGACCTACCGAAAAACTATGCTTATTATTACTAACCGCAACCAAAAAAATATAAAAAGAAATAAAATGAACAGTATGTTTATAGTAAAAAAAAAAAAATCCAAGATTATAAAAAAACTAGATGATGAAACTTGGATACAACATCTCTATGACGTATTGTCCTGTCAGCTACCTATCGATACAAAATAATGACGGAGCGGTTTAAAAGGTCGAACCAAACCCAAAAAAAAAACAAACTTTTGCTTAAAAACAAAATTTAAATGAGGATATATATATGTATATTGGTGTGTGGTGCTGCCTTGGCGAAGGTCATGTGAAGGCGATTAGTCCGTATCTATCCATCGTCGTGTCCATTTTCGGTCCCCGTACTGTCCTTTAGGTGTGGCACTACACGCCCGGTGACGAATCGCGAAGTGTGGCTGCCACACCTCCCTACTCTCATCGTGGCGACTTGCTGCAAACCTCACTTACCGATAATGCTGGATCACCGGTAAGGTAGCTTGAACAGTCGTCACGATCTCCTAACTAACGTCCGTCTCTCTAACTGTGTGCCATACCAAGTACCACCTACTCGGCTTAAAATCCAAACAGGGAACCCCGGTACGGTCACTCAGCTTTCTCCTACTCTTTTTGTCATGATGCCACAAACTGCCAGGGTAAATCCCAGTAGCGATGCCATCATGCCAGTCCCTGTCCAAAGTCAGAAGAAGGAAATGAAACAAAGTTTAGAGGGGTAAGAGAGATAACCAGAATATAAAAAAAGGAAGATAGTTGCTAAAGGAATAAAAAAATTAAAGAGTCGGGGTAAGAAAAGAAAATCAAGCTAAGTGGGCTATTAACGTTGAAAATACAAAAGGCAAAAATTGGAAGCATTAATTGAGATAAAAAAAAACTGCAAAACAAACTATAAATTTAGGAATGATTAAGAAGAAAATAAAAAAAAATTGGAAGGACAAAAACCCAAAGAGGTTATCGGGCTATTATCGTTGGGCGCCATTGTTACGTGGCTGACTGTTTGGATGGTAAGGAGCGGCGGCAAGCAGGTATGCTTGCGGGCCCAGGCTAGCTCGTCGTCTTGGGCGGGCATTTCACCACCGTCCTCACCCACAGCCACATGAACAAAAAAAGGGTTCATACCTGCATGATGGAAAAAAGGGAGGAAAAGCTGAAAAAGATATAAATAAACATGAGGGGCTAAGTTAAATGGAGGGAAAAAGATGAAGGCCTGTCCTGTCAGGTGGAGTCTACCCTCCCTCTGCAGTGCAACCTGCACCGCACCATGGGCACTGTGCTGACTCCTATCTACTTACAGTGCCCCCAAACCTGACATGAGTCCGTCCGTCCTTCAACAAGTCATTTTCCCTACGTTCACCTTCACTTCCCCTTATCGCGCACAAGCGCAGCACCTACACCAAATATTGTCAACCTAGCCCTGCATGTTGAATATATTCAAATTTCATCCAAACATACTAACAATTTTATTAATGAATTCAATTTCCTTAGTCTCTAAAAGAAAACTATGAGTTTAAACGATAGAGAAAAATCTTATATAAAGCTTAAATTAGCTTTCAACTAATAAAGCTGCCGCTTGGTTCTTAGACTACCCTAATGACAATGCATTATTGTACAATTCAATTAGTGAACCAGAAACTCTAACTTCAAATAAATTCAAACTAAGCTAGACTTATTCCGACCCTCCTTAATGCCCTCTCATTAACCAATTTCTTAACAAGTTAGATTCCAATTCTAAAGGGTACAGAAAAAAATAACAAAGTCAAAAAAATTCACTATAGAGGTTCAAACCTCTGCCTTTTGTTACTGACCCCCCTAATATCTTAATACTTACAGTCAGTGAATTCAAATCCTACAGATACAGTTCCGAATTCATAAACGCGTAAACAATATAAGCTAAAAAACAAGGAAATGAAAAAGACAAAACCCTAATCCCTGACCTACCGTAAATGGGCAAATAGAAGGAAGAAACAGGGAACTAAAAGCAAATGAGTTTGCAAGCAGATAAGTAAAATATGTACGTTTGTATAATTGTCGTAATTATGTATGGACATATATTCAAACTTTTTTTTTTCTTTCTTTCCTGATCTTCTGTTTTCTCAAGATCAGTGAATAGATCTCAATACGTGTTCATACGTATGCACGCTGACACAAACATAAAAAAACAAATTCTTTAATTGCACTCACCGGTCTCTCGTTCTCCAACGGCGCCGCTGCAGTTGAGTAGATACCTGTGCTGAAAGGAACAAAAAAAGACTCAAACGTACATTTGTCACTCAATTACTCAGCAAGATCACTCGACGGTGATCTTGGCGAGTCGTTTAGTTGGTAGTATGAAATCTATGCCCGGGGTTTAACATGTGCTAATTTCCTTTTGATTGTTAGGACAGGGAAAAAATTTATATCTGTGTTCAGTGTCGAAAATTAGTGTTAATTACCAGAGGACCTATTTGCAAGAAGGATTCTCGCAAACATCTCCGTGTGGCAACCAAAAAAAAAAAAAACGTAGGTATAAAAAAACTAATTACGGAAAGACGAATTCAAAATTTTAGGTTTTTGAGTTAGCCGCTTGGCAAACAAAAATAAAAAAACCATGCGCTAAAGAATAAACGTGGGAAGAGTGTCCCGATAAGAAGAGTGATTATAAATTATCGTAATAATCTGTGGGGTAAGACAAAATAACAAGAAACCAAAAGAAACTTTGTAATAATGGATAGGTGGAAAGAAAAAAACAAAATTAAACTGAAAGTGAAAGGAACTAAGTAATAGGCAAAAAGGGAGATTGAAATTAAAGTGAAACTAGGGGATATTTAAAGAATGATGTTTGAACCGAATTAGGAATGTTTCCTTATGCCCTCACCCTCTCGTATTAAACTATTAATCTACGTATTAAAAAAGGTAATTTTTACAAATTATAAGACTACAAAAACTATCAAAAAGTGGCTCCAAATCTGAGGTTGCTGCGCCCGGGGTTGTTGAGATGTCGCTGAATTCTCCTCCTTGGTGGGATGCTTTGTATGTTGTAGTTGCTTCTGCTTGGCATCCAGCGGATCAGTATTGGCCGTCGTTATTGCCCTGCACTTACGTGGTAGCTGTGTGTTTCTGGATCCGTGTCAGCTGTGTTGTTTTGATATCTATGTTGCCAAAAAAAATATAGTGTTGTCGACGTGTCGTCTTACCACCGTGTTTTTGTTGTGTTTGACGTATTGTTTGTATAAATTCATCTATGTTGTTGTTGCCAAGTTGTGCCTTCGTACAACCAACGACAGTCTCCAGTGTGTTGCCGGTGGATCTTGTGAGTGTTGTTGTTGCCCTAACCAAAATTCGTTGTAATTGTTGCTGTTGTTTGTTGGCAGTAAGAAGTGTTATTGGAGCGGTTTGCGTCCGTATAACATTGATGTACGCTGCCAAATCAAAGAGTCGTGGTTGTTGCTGTGGTGCGCTGACTAATATAAAAAAAAGTCGTCGTGGCGGTCGTTGGTTGTTCAGGCTGGGTGCCGTCAAATGGTACGGTTTGTAGTAGTTGTTGCGTGGCCGACCAACTAGCAGGGTGACCTAGAATTGGGAGAAAAGAATAAAAAACCAAACTTTACTAAGTGAAATATATGTCGGGCTTTAAAAATTCATCAACCATATTTATGCATACATTGCTTGTTTGCATGCTCATATACTCACCTTACATACATATTTTTGTACGTAGGCTTATGTATATGCTTGCAATTTTGATTTGGGCTTGCTTGAAAGGTTGGCTATATGGAAGCCACCTCCCCAGAGCGCATGCCGGATTGGCAAAAAAAGAAAAACCCAAAACGCACATGACGGAAAGGTTGATCTTACCTGGTGCTATGATTTCGATTCCAGTATCCAAATAAAATCTAGGGGCAGCTGTTTTTCCACTTTGTTCGGCACGAATCGCGAGTACTTTGCGGCGCGCACAACACAATTTAAGGAAGCAATAGGTATATTTACCAGTCAACGGTTTAAACCACGCACGACAAACTTTAACTCTTTTTTTTTTTTTTTGAACTAATTGGCACTTCACCGTGTATCTTTATTTTCGCACCTCGCTGAGCACAGTTAAAAATCAAACTTTGGCCCGTTGCCTAACGTTCTGCCCTTTTATATCTGCCGCCGTGGTAAGGAAAGTTACCCAAAACGGATAGTTTTAACACATACAAGCTTTTTACTTTCGGCTTTCCCGTACTTTCCTTTATGCATTCACACAGTCATACATTCACACATTTGTGCGTTCACACAACATAACACCTACACAGATACATTTCGTTCGTGCCCTCACCGCAATGTTGCTATACCTTTGGCAACATTGTTGCCGTTAAAACCCACCTGATGCCGAACCGACTGGTCATTTCCGCTGCAACACTGTTGTCATAGCGTAGTGTAGATACATTCTTCGCAACATTGCAGCTGAAGCACGAACCTAGACACACTACACACAGATACGGACACACGCTACCATTCACTCAAACCAGTATCTATGGTGAAAGGCTGTCGTTACAAAATACTTGTCGGAGTGAATTGTTGTATGTGAACGCTATTGTGTATTTTTTCTTCGTCAAATAGGTTCGCACTTTTCATTCTTTCTGCCAGTCCGGGAATATAAGATACTGACTTATATAATTTATTGCATTTTTCACATAAGTTTTCGTTTTGGCTCCTGCGTAAAAGTTGTGAATAAATTTGTTAATCAATTATCTGGGGAATTCGTTCTGTTCTAACGTCTTCTTTTTTATGGTAATATTCTTTTTGTGAAATATTTTCTCACTTATCGTGAGAACTCTACTTATAAAATTCTTCGCGGTATTTCTAATAATTTTTGTTTCTTGTTTAGAATTGTATTTAATTAATCTACCCGATGAGGTAGGTTTCATATACCAATCAATCCACAATATGTTGTTTTTATTTATTACCAAACTGTCAAGATAGAGTAGCTCTCCATCTTTCTCCACCTCTACTGTAAATTTGATAGTGTTGTGGTATCCATAATGAAAAAAGGGGGATGATATTATGCACATTTTGCTCTGTTACATTTTGTCTTGTTATTCTTAAAAATTCTCTGTGTGTGATTGTTCTTGTGTATTTTTTTTACTTATACGGTTCTTTAAATTTGTTTATATTTGCGGTACTCTAATTGTTTACTATCCTTTTTTCCACCTTCTTCCTATTATATTTTTTTGTTCGAACACCTGATTAGTCGATCATGCATTTCCATGCAAGTAAGTCGATGTAGTGTTATAAATGTATGTATGTATGTGATATAATTAATATATTACTTGCATGGAAATGCATGATCGACTAATCAGGTGTTCGAACAAAAAAATAAAATAGGAAGAAGGTGGAAAAAAGGATAGTAAACAATTAGAGTACCGCAAATATAAACAAATTTAAAGAACCGTATAAGTAAAAAAAATACACAAGAACAATCACACACAGAGAATTTTTAAGAATAACAAGACAAAATGTAACAGAGCAAAATGTGCATAATATCATCCCCCTTTTTTCATTATGGATACCACAACACTATCAAATTTACAGTAGAGGTGAAGAAAGATGGAGAGCTACTCTATCTTGACACTTTGGTAATAAATAAAAACAACATATTGTGGATTGATTGGTATATGAAACCTACCTCATCGGGTAGATTAATTAAATACAATTCTAAACAAGAAACAAAAATTTTTAGAAATACCGCGAAGAATTTTATAAGTAGAGTTCTCACGATAAGTGTTTATTATCTTTTCATGTTGTGTTTTTAAAAAAGACTTAAAAATGACTTCAGATTGAAGTCTAAATATCGACCAAATAAATATATGAATATCAACATAGTGTTTTATTCAAAGCAAGGCCTCGAGCTCATAAAATCCTACATTTTTTAAATAAAAAATCAAAAATTATGTCAAATCGGAGAGCACACCGAAACAAAAATACACTAAAAGTGTATCAAACCATCAAACACAAGTATGATAAACAAACCAACAGATGTATCAAACGCTACATACGACACAACAAATCACAAGATTAGCTGAGTCTAACAATTTTTTAGAAAGATGTAAAAGAAATGGCTTGAAACCGAACTTCATTATAAATCCAACAAAAACATCAGGTACACCATAAACAACAACATAAGTAAAAGCAAATCAACACGTAAGTTCACCAATATAGCTTCCCATATATTGATAAAGTGCAAACGAAACTCTTGAACATTATAATATGCATGAAACATGAACTCTTAAGACAATACAAAAGAGAGACAAATAGATGAGATCACAACTTACATTAGCGTTGGAGACATCTCATACAGTTGCATTTTCCGAGAGCGAAGAGGTGCTGGCGAACAAAGCCCCCAAAAATAGTAAGAGGTTACAAACAAAAAAGTACGACAACCTCAGACAGAAAGAAAATACCAAAATTAACATTAGGGTGGTACCGGAATGGTTCCGAAATTTAACAAACACAGAAATTGCACACGATACACGATATCAAGTGGCTCTTGTCACAAGGTCCAAAACACTCATTACCAACTGATAATAAGAAATTCCTCCTCTCCAAATCATAGCTGACGGCGAGAATATCATACAAACTTTGAAAGATAAAGAAACCCAAGAAATAGAAAGAAATAACTTGACGACCCTAATACAGGACCACATTAGCAAAAACAAAGTCTCAGCGACAGAATGGTTCGTACATGAGACCGTACGGAAAACAAAAAGGTTTCTTAAAAACAATAAGCATCTGCTCGTGCTTAACGCCTATATGGGAAATGTCACAGTGGTCATGGATAAATCAGAATACGACCAAAAGATGCAAATGTTAGTTAACGACATTTCAACGTATAGGGTACTGAAACGCGATCCAACGAATAAATTACAAAAAAGGAACAACGAAATAGTCCAAAAGATGTTTAATATTGGTTCGATCGATTTGAAAGAAAAGAATTTTCGTACATGCAAAAACGCAAACCATCCTAGAATATATGGTTTGCCGAAAATACATAAAGATAGCATACCGCTCCGACCCATTTGTTCGTCCATTGACGATACGTTTTACAACTTATGCAAATATGTAGTCCAAATCCACAAAAATTTAAATACATCGTCTAAATATAATGTCAAAGATTTGTCCGCATTCAAAAATAAGATTAAAGGCACATATATTTATGATGATGAATGTGTAGTGTCGTTCGATGTGGTCTCCTTGTTCCTTAGTATACCTGTGGATGTGGCCATTGAAATCATATCTTCAAGATGGAATGACATAAAAGAACGCACATCGCTGACAAAGGAACTATTTCTTAACATGGTTAAATTCTGCATCAAGGATAACCGTTACTTCAAATACAACCAACAAGATTTACGAGCAACGTACAGGAATGCCCATGGGTTCTCCAGCTTCCCCAGTAATAGCTGACATCGTTATGGAAGAGTTGCTTATAAGTTTGAAACAGATGCGAAGAACAAACCTCGATTGTTGACGAAATATGTGGATGATATTTTTGCGGTTGTAAAAACTACAGAAATAGAAAGCATGTTAAAATTGCTAAATGGATACCACAGCACTGTCAAATTTACAGTAGAGGTGGAGAAAGATTGAGATCTACCTCATCTTGACACTTTGGTAATAAATAACAAGTGAGGACGGGACTGTCTTCGGCTGTGTCGAAGACTTCATACCTTTCATGAAAGAGGCTGAACAATAATCTTATCCCGTTCGTAATCTCCAAATAATCGGATGTATACTAAAAGAAATATATAGTGAACAGATGTGCATACCTAAACGATTTTTAAGATAAATATAAAATAAAAAATGGCAAAAAACCCCCTTATCTGAACGATCGGTTGTATGGTATATATATTATATATAGCTCCAATCGAAATGATTTTTACAGGAAATCTATGATATATTAGAATATATCACCAAGTTTCACGTTTTTTATATTGGAAACTAAGGGAGAAATGACCAAAAATCTTTCTATCTGAACGATCGGTTGTATGGGATAGGTATATACTATATACATATAGCTCCGATCGAGAGAAATCTTCTATGATATATTAGAATAAATATCACCAAGTTTAATGTTTTTATATTGGAAATTAAGGGAGAAATTGCCAAAAATCTTTCTATATGAAGGATCGGTTGTATGGGATAAATACTATATATAGCTCCGATCAAAGTGATTTTTTCAAGATATCTTCTATGATATATTAGAATATATATCACCGATTTTCAATTTATACTTTCTAAATTGCGGCAGGATTGGCCAAAATCGTGTTATCTGAACGATCGGTTGTATGGGAGATATATGTTATAGTGGTCCGATCCTACCGGATCCGACAAATGTCTAATATAATACAAAAATACATCTTTGTGCCAAATTTCATTGAGATATCTCAAAATTTGAGGGAATAGTTTGCGTTCAAACAGACAGACGGAAAGACGGTCGGACGGACAGACGGACGGATGGACGGACAGACGGACGGATGGACGGACAGACGGACATGGCTATATCAACTCAGTTCGTCGCACTGATCAATTCGGTATACTTAATGGTGAGTCTATCTTCTATATTTCTCAACGTTACAAACATCGGACCAAAGTTAATATACCATTTCATGTTCATGAAAGGTATAAAAATAGGTAGGTACTTTGTGTGAGGATGCAAAGCTTCACGTTTTTTGTGGTCTGCATGTAATAAAATAAAAAAAAAAAATATTTTTTAAGTTAAACGGTTTTATTGAAAACAATACTTACATGAAGTAATAATAATATTAAAAGCTAGAAAATAATTAGGTAGGTCTTAGATACTAGTCATCACACTCCTTATCAATCTAGGGCGTTGATCAGACAATTAAATAAAAGCGTTGGGCGCGTGAAATTTCTAAAAATGTGAGGCGTAGCATAACCTGATTAAGGTTCAGTTGGTTTTACTTATGACTATCAATAGAAATATGACGCGTCCAACGCTTTTATTTAATTGTCTGATCAACGCCCTAGATTGATAGGGAGGGTGATGACTAGTACCTAAGACCTACCTAATTATTTTCTAGCTTTTAGTATTATTATTACTTCATGTAAGTATTGTTTTCAATAAAACAGTTTAACTTAAAAATTTTGTTTTTATTATTTTATTTTCAAGTTTTTAGTCTTTATTTAATGCCTATTATTTCTCATTCTATTTAGTTCATTTAGTGACTGATTATTACAAGAAATCTTTCCTGGCAATTTGTTACAACCTAAGTCCTCAATACATAATCCTTCCAAAGACTTTACTCGACTCTGCGCCACGTATGCTTGTCCCTCCTCCAACTCCAAAATATTTTGATGTAACTTCTACTGGACTGTATGCAATATTTGTTCCAAATATGAGCCAAATTGGGCATCATAGGTCGCTTTCTATTCATGCATGTATTATGTGTTCCAAATATGGACCAAATAAAATCGGACCACAAATACAATTTTTGTGAATATCTCGATCCATGCGCCACCTAGCGGCGATTTTTTTGGTAGGTGGCTTTCTATTCTTGTATGTATTATGTGTTCCAAGCATGAGCCAAGTCGGACCACAAATACGATTTTTGTGAATATCTCGATCCTCGCGCCACCTAGCGGCGATTTTTTTTCATAAGTCGCTTTTTATTCTTGCATGTATTATGTGTTCCAAATGTGAGCCAAATCGGACCACAGATGCGAATTTTGCGAATATCTCGATCCATGCGCCACCTAGCGGCCATTTTTTTCTTATTATTGCATTGTCATCGGGTTCTGAACTATATTCCAAGTTTAAAGCTTGTAGCTTATCGGGAAGTTACTTAAATTTCAATTACAAGATTAGTTCACAACGGCCGTGCGGTCTGCCTGTCAACTCAAGCTAAATAAAACCGTTTAAAAACTATGACTACGAATCACGTTTATATGAAGTATATAATATATATACCACCCATCTCTATGATTTTTTCAGACAACAATATATGCATTTGGTGAAATTCGAAGCTTCTAGCTGTTGAAACGGGGCAGAAATTGCGCAAAGTTTCTTATCTGAACAATCGATTGTATGAGATATATACTATGTATACCACCGATCTCAATGATTTGTTCAGACATCAATATGTGCTATACACGTAAGCACTTGGTGAAATTTGAAACTTCTAGCTATTAAAATGGGGCGGAAATCGCAAAAAAAAAATATATATATACTATATATATATATATTATATACCATCATATATATTATATATATCTCCGATCTCTATGATTTTTTGACACAACAATATATACTACATACTTAAGCAATCGCTGAAATTTGAAGCTTATAGCTGTTAAAATGGTGTAGAAATTGCGAAAAGTTTCTTATCTGAACAATCGGTTGTATGAGATATATACTATATATACAACCGATTTCTTTGATTTTTTCAGACAAAAATATATGCTATATACGTAAGCATTCCGTGAAATTTGAAGCTTCTAGCTGTTAGAATGGGGCTAAAATTGCGAAAATATATATATATACTCTATATACCACCATATATATACTATACTAGCGGACCCCGTTGCACTTCGTAGCAACCAACCAAAAAAAGAAATGAAAGATTATATATTTTTTTTATGAAATGAATGCATTGTATTTCAATATTATTAATGTCAATCCAAAACATTTGGATATACAATATTTTTAGTTTGCCCATTGGAAGCGAGCACAAACAAACAATTTGGAGTTCCAACTCTTGAGCAGACCACGTATAGCTGTCCATGTGAAAAGCACGGCTCCTCCAAATTTAATCCGCATATTTGAAGCGTTTGTCCTTGTGCCTTATTGATGGACATGACAATTGATAGACGCACTGGGAATTGCAAACGCTTAAATTCAAATGGCATGTTTGTTGGAATCAGTGGAATACGTGGTATGAGCACAATTTCATTTTTCGCTGTTCCGGTCAATATTGTCGCTTCAATTAAATTCGGCATCAATATTTTTACTACTAACCTTGTGCCATTGCACAGTTTTGGTGCATTTAAATTCCGCAGTAAAATAATTGATGAGCCAACCTTTAAATTCAAATAATGCGGTGGCATACCAGGTGGTTCCAATGAATTCTAAAATTCAATTGGATAATTCACTGCATCATCTGCATTCATTGCGCTATCAACACCGCAATGCACCTGGCAATTTTTCTTGAATCTGATAATTGATTGCATTGACGTGTAAATTTTTTGGTGCCAGTGTTGCGCGTTCTCTCAACCAATTATGATTCCTGTAATTTTGAAAAATATTTGGAAACACACTTTCAATCAACGCTTCTGTTGATTGGAGAATGGTACAGAAATTGTTCTGCAATGTAATCAATCCATTTGTATTATCGACTCGAACTTTTCCATTGCCAATATCTAACAATTGCTTCGAGAACGGATCTGCAGATTGGTCGTTGTGGAATTGAACGCGCATATTTATATTCAATGTCAATTTTTGCACATGTCGCCACAGAAGAGAAGACTTTAAACATGCGTTGATCTCATCCGCCGGTGCTGATCGTGGAACCACAGGCAATATTTGTCGAAAATCCCCTGACAATAATATTAATGCACCACCAAAAATTTTTTGATTCTGACGTAGATCTTGCATTGTACGGTGTAATGCTTCCAGCGATTTTTTATGCATCATTGTACATTCATCCAATAGAATAATTGCTGCTTGTCCCAAAACTATTGCCATCGCAGAATATCTTGAAATATTGCACGTGGGATGTTCACTCACCTGTTAATTTGAAAATAATTACATTTTAATTAATATCGATTAAATTCTAAAGTGATAAATCAATAAATATAAGCATACCTCCACATTCAACGGCAATTTTAATGCAGACTGCACTGTTCGTCCACCATCCAATAGAGTAGCAGCGATTCCCGACGAAGCAAGTGCCAATGCAATTTTTCGTTGCGATCGAATGGCTGCCAAAATGAGTGATATCACAAATGTTTTTCCCGTACCACCAGGGGCATCCAAAAAATATAATCCACCGACTTCATTTTGTACCGCTTGTATGATGGTATCATAGACATTTTTTTGATGGTCACTTAATTTAGGAACATTCAAATTCACAAATGTTTGCAATTCATTGGGATCATACTGTTGTTCACGTTGCAATTCCCGATCAAATAAATAATGCATTGGACGATTGAGTGGTGACAAACCTAATTGCCCTAATCCTTTATTTGCAATCGTAAGGCACATATCTTCAATCGCTATCAATGCCTCATTATACATTTCCAATGAAATCAGCAAATCAGTATTTCTTGTGTGATGACGCATTCGAATCAAATATTTTTCTGCCATAAAATCTTTGTATTTATTCCACAATTCAAGAGGATTTGATGCAAAACATGTTGACATGATTATAGCATATAAGATACGTATTTGATGTGGAGAAGAAGCAATCGATGCATCGTGAAACGTTAAATCCCAATGCGCATCATTTTCAAGTAAACCTAATTGCTCGCATGCTTCACGATACGTCATACATAAATGACCATTCACTCTTCGCAAATGTTGAAATGAACGTGGCCCAACAACATTTACTAACAACAATCGCAAATAATAACATTCTGCATTGTTTGGATGAACTGTGTACAATCGTCCCATGGTATCTGCAAAAAAAACATCCGAACGGCCATCAAGAGGTGTTCCTTGTTTACGTCGTTGCCATTTCTTTGAAGTTCAAGTGCAATAATGCGTCACATCTAAATACAGCAACGTTCTGGCAAAGTTATCGCTTTCGCACAATTGAAAGAATGCAGTTAATGTTGCTGCTGGTGATTGTGCTGCTCTCTGCTGTACATTTGCATCGGTAAAAGACACACGCTGGCCATTTTCAGGATGAACAGCCAAATGAACCACAGCAGGATATCGGTCATGAATTGGAAATGAATAATTTCTCCAAAGAGCTTCATTAGTGCTAATGCAGCGCCCCATTTGATATTGTGCGATTTTATCAATGCTATTGTCACCAGCTAATCCAAAAACAGCCATATTCTTGCCTTTATTCACATATTTGCAAATGTATTTAATCGATTTCACAGAATTACATTACTCAACATTTATTTGAGCCTGAAATACTTTTGACAGTAATGGAGAATAAGGCACAATCCAACGATTATCAACTTCAACGTCTTGATTGCGTATTTTAATATATGTTTTATGGCCATTATCCTCCAGTGACCGACCTTGGTACAACGGGTATCCGTCGGCACCTGTAATAGTATCCGAAGTTAATGCTCTTGGATATCGTTTTGAACATTTTCCATCGATCATGCATGGCGAATTCATATCTATCTGACCGCAAGGGCCATGGATCATATTTTTCGTGACAACTTCAAGTTAATACTCTTGGATATCGTTTTGAACATTTTCCATCGATCATGCATGGCGAATTCATATTTATCTGGCCGCAAGGGCCATGGATCATATTTTTCGTGACAACTTCAAATAATTCTGGATCACTGATTTCATCTGGAATTTCAGCTGATATAATGATATCAATTTGATCGGGTGTTATTTTACGAACCAGCCATATCAAGATATGCGCGTTCGGCAGCCCTCTCTTTTGCCATTCAATCGAATACATCCAGCAACGCACCTCCCCAAAAGTTCACAATTTTTATAATCAAATCCATCAGTGCTCTTACTTTTTATCGAAATACACGTGCTGTTATATCGTGTCGCTCTGTTGGATTCTGACCATCAAATAAATTGTTTTTTATGTTAGACCACTGTGGATTGCATGTGAATGTTATGAATAAGTCGGGATGACCATATGTGCGAACGTATGACATTGCATCTTGCGCATATTCGTGCATGTGGCGCGGACTGCCAACATATGTCGATGGTAAAATTGTTAAACGTCCGATATCATTAACATTGCCATCATTCCCTATTGCATCTCACAAGTGTATGTATTCTTCCGATCGTAATTTGGCTTCATTTAATCGAAGATAATTATGGCGTTCTGCTTCAATTTTCGCATACATTTCACAACGTATTTGTGGAAAAGTTTGCCACATCGCATAATAAAGTTGTCTTCTTGTGGGCGAATCATGAATCTATACGAATAATAATTCACCGCACTAACTGTTTTTTGTACGTCACGAACTATGATGAATACATTATCAGAAAATTAAAGTCATGTCTTCTTGTTATAAAATAAATACAATACATATTAAATTGAATTCATTTAATTTTACCGGTTCGTGGATCTATCATTCGTATATTGATATGATAGCCGTCGTCACCTTTCCAGTGCAATAATTGATATTGTAATGCATCATAGCTGCGGTGAAGCTCTAAAACACGCCGTAATTCTTCATTTCTTCGATGTAGCACAATATCGCGAGATTGAAACTGGCCTCCAACCATCACAATTGCCACTTCATCAATTGTTGGTGCATTAAATCGTCTCGCATGCTCTCCAAAGGGCGTTTTGTCAGCCCTAATAACGATTATGTGATCATCAGATGGTATACGATCGAGAGCGGTTTTGAACAATCGAATTAATTCATTGTACTGATGTAAGAAGGTTTGAAGTTCAGAAACAATTTGTCGCCTTTCATGCGCAGCAATTGTACAACGCCGATCCAATTCCCAATTTGCATCTCCGATAAAATAGATTTGCAAAAATTGATGAACAGCATCAGGATACGGCAATAAGGATCCAGCTCGATGATAAATCTGACCTTGAATCTGTAATATTTTTTTGAAATGTAATTAGATACTGGATACGAATTCTTGAACACATCAAAAAAATTGCTGCTCATATCGCAATTTTCATATGATATTCCGCATGAAGTAATTACCTTAAATGTCGACATGAAATTGTCTCTTACAATTTTGGTCGCACCAAAAGAAGTCATTTGAAATGCCGCATTGTATTCTTGAATGTGAGACAAAAAATGCTTAGACGTTTGCGACGTTCCAAAAATGAATGATTGAAGTGGACCGGGGGGAGACTCAAATGCTGGTAGTCTCACTTTTCCATTAGCACAACACATGCAACAATTTGGCTGCATCACAATGTGGACATCTCATCGTCATTCCACCAATATTGGCATGTTCACTATAATCATTTTCGCTAATGTAAGCGAAAGCAGCGTAATCCATCTCTTGCACAGCACGACGTGAAACTCGTGTCGTTCATCTCGATGCTGGATTTAATGGATTTGGATCTGTCGATCTCTGACGACGTGCGTTTCGTAATTGTTGTACTTGGTTTTGTTGTGCGCGTTCCTCTACATTTCGCGCTCTCCTTTGATTAAACCTATAGGTAGAATTACGCGTACGTCGACCTATATTTGATCGTCTTGTTGGTGGCATTTTGATGCATATGATGAAATTATGGAAAAAATCTTTTTTAACTATGTTTTCTTGCATTGAACACACTTAAGATCACTTTTTAAATTAATAATATTTGTAGAAATGTAGAGCGTTTTCTACATCTATGTATATGCCAAATCAATAGGCAAACGAAATTTGGTTTTCATATGGCTTTATTTTGTCGTAACCCTTTGACCATTACAAATTCAATGATCTTACATGCTAAGAAAAAAATCAGTTTAGGCAGCAGAATTTATGTTTAGGAATTTTCCATGGAAAAGTCCTGCTATTTAATGTTGACAAAATAAGCGATGAGTGCGAAAAGTATATAGGCAAAGTAATATTAGAGCAGGTGAGTGTGCATTATGTTGCTGCAGTAGGAGTGCAGTGGGAGTGGGAGTGCAGTGCATTGAGGAATATTCGATAATAGCAAAATGATAAAAAAAAGCGCAAAACAAAAGCGAAGACGGTGACGTTACGTTGTACAAAAAAAGCATGAATGCGTGCGATGTGTGGGAGTGTGTGTTTGTATGTATGCAAATTATTAGCTTTACGAAGATATGTTGGAAAGGCAGGCGTGAACAATAGTTACCATCAGAAGAAAGTGATTGATAAACATTTGCATTTGGACTTGTTCATCTGTTTAATATTTGTATGCTGTCAATGAAATTAACTTGTAATAGGTTGGATCAATTTTTTTCGTTAGGTCGGGCCGAAATATAAACTTTTTTTTTTCAAATTTTGAATTTTTTCTAAAAAAAAATCATAACTCAAGAATGGCTAAACCGATTTGGGATTTCAAAATCAACTAACCATCATCTCTCCTTCCTGTATATTTCCTAAAAATTTCATGGCAATCTTTCTATCCGTTCTCGAGTTATGGAGTGACAATAAAAATGTACACTTCTTTTTATATATATAGATATACCATCGATCTTTATGATTTTTTCAGACAACAATATATGCTATATACGTAAGCATTCGTTGAAATTTGAAGCCTCTAGCTCTTGAAATAGGGCAGTAATTACGAAAAGCTTCTTATCTGAACAATCGGTTGTGGGGGATATATACTATATATACGAGCTATCTCAACAATTTTTTCAGGCAACAATATGTGCAATATACTAAAGTATATGGTGAAGTTTGAAGCTTCAATCTGTTTAATTGAGAAAGATATGTCAAAAATCCTCTTTTTCTGAAAAATCGGTTGTATGGAGGATATATGCTATAGTGGTTCGATCCGGCCGGTTCCGACAAATGTCTAATCGGACACCCAAATACACCCTCTCACCAAATTTTATCAAGATATCTCAAAAATTGAGGGACTTGTTTGCATACAAACAGACAGACGGACATGGCTATATCAACTCAGCCCTTCATCCTGATTATTTCGGTATACTTAATGGTGGGTCTATCTATTTTCTTTTAAGGACTTACAATTTTGGGTTTCGTGGCGAAATTAATATACCATTTCATTTTCATGAAAGGTATAAAAATAGGTAGGTACTTTGTGTGAGGATGCAAAGCTTCACGTTTTTTGGGGTCTGCATGTAAAAACTATGACTACGGATCACGTATTTCAAAAATATATGACGTAAACGTAACTATTTGTATTTGATGAATTTTGAAGCTTCTAGCCGTAAAAAAGGGGCAAAAAAGACAGCTTATATGAAGTATATAATATATATACCACCGATTTCTATGATTTTTTCAGTTAAAACGGGGCAGATATTGCGCAAAGTTTCTTATCTGAACAACCGGTTGTATGAGATATATACTATGTATACCACCGATTTCAATGATTTTTTCAGACATCAATATATGCTATACACGTAAGCATTTGGTGAAATTTAAAGCTTCTAGCTGTTAAAATGGGCGGAAATCGCAAAATATATATATATATATATTAGGCCGGGTCGATTTGTGGGGAGGCAAAAAATCGCCCATTGCTCTGTGAAAATCGTATTCTAGGGATTAAAATAAGAAAATTTGCCGAAGGAACCATACCTCTAAAACGAATTCTGATGTCCCCCCTTTGGGTCGTAGGGGCAAATTTTGAAAAATCCCACTTTGAAATGCCTATGTTTTTTATTTTTGGAGTTTATTTTTCTCTTTAGAAATTTATTTAGTCAGAACATATGTAAATGAAAAAATGAAGTTAACTTAGTAATAGAAAAGAAATTTAAAAAAATTATTAGAAATTAGCGTTTTTACAATCCCCTTTTAAAACCAAGGCATCACTGTGATGCATTTGCATGTCGTAAACATAGTTGTGTGTGTTTTTATTCAACCGTTTTAAAAAATGAAGGTATCACTGTGACACAATTGCAGATCGTAAAATTGCTTGTGTTGTTTTTTTTAAGCCACCACAAGACACAGCAGGTAGAATTGAAATTGCCCCTACCCAAAAGTTCGACCCAAAGGGGGGACATCAGAATTCGTTTTAGAGGTATGGTTCCTTCGGCAAAATTTCTTATTTTGATCCCTAGAATACGATTTTCTCAGAGCAATGAGCGATTTTTAAATCGACCCGCCCTAATATATATATAACTTATATGCCGTCATGTTTACGGCTAAGCTCTGCTAAAGGTAAAAAGCTCTAAGCTTTTTCTTATACATCAACCGGAAGATAAACCAGAACACAAACCGGAAGAACGGATAATGAGTTGATAGGGTGAGTCATGTTCCGAGTTTTTTATAAAATGCAAAGAGGTCCAAGCTTAAGAACATATGCGCCTAAAAGTAGGCAACGAAATTGTTTGCGTTATATATATGTGTGTCGGTGTGTATATACTTTTCCTTGCACCATTTTTTCCATACAAAATTGCTCCAGAACCGCCAGAATAATCGAAGCAATAAGAAAAAAATTAAAAACAGCAATTAAAGGTGAATCAGTTGAAGTTTTGACAGCAAAACTCCTGAATATCCAACAGCGCAGTAAAACTGCAAATCAATACACCGCTGAAATTTAAAAGCTCACAAAATCGTTGGAAGGAGCATACATATCCGACGGACTAACACCAGAGTTAGCAACCAAGTATGCTACACAATCAGCTGTGAAAGCTATGTGTAAAAACTGCTCCAACGATAAAGTAAAAACAATTATGCAAGCTGGAACATTCACAACAATGAACGAAGCATTATCAAAATTTACTAACAGTTGCACAGACGTAACTGGAAATACAAATTCACTACTACATATTCGCCTACAAAATTCCAATTTCCGAGTAAACTTCCGCAGGAGTTACCAAAACAATAATTATAGAGGAAATTATAGCCGTTCTTTCAATACGTATAATAATAATAATAATAATAATAATAATAATAATAATCGGCAGGTTAGCCGATAGTCTGCTGGACCAACTGGTTCTTCAAAACAGAGCCAGCTATGCCATCATCAGCGAACCTTATAGAGTCAGGAGTGACTGGCACGTTGACTTAACAGGTGCTGCTGCGATCTGGATCCTAGACGCTGGCACCCACGTACGAAGCCGTGTTGTCGGAAACGGCTACGTACACGTAACAGTGGCGCACACCACACAAGTGAGCTGCTACCTGTCCCCAAACGATCCAGTTCAAGGGTTTAAACATAAGCTAGAACTACTCGAAGACGATTTGCGTGATGAAACCGTTAACGTGGTCGTCGCTGGAGATTTCAGTGCTAGGGCTGTTGAGTGGGGAATGCCCCAGACTAACTCCAGAGGAAGGCTAGTGCTAGAAATGGCTGCCCGACTTGGATTGGTCATTCTGAATACCGGCACGACCCCGCAATATCGGCGACCAGGTTTTGGACACTCTATCCCTGATATTACATTAGTATCGGAAAACCTGCTGTCAAAGGCGGCTGGATGGAGGGTGATGGAGGATCTCACGGGTAGTGACCATAACTACATCACCTTCCATCTTAATGACTCAGGGCAAAGTCAGACAGAGAGACCGCCCCGTATGAAAACAAAATGGGACACCTCTAAGGTTGACACTGCAAAGTTCTCCGCTGTTGTACAAGCGAGCGCACGACAGATAGTCGACAGTGCTGAAGTGGCGAACGCTACGGTAGAAGCCACCATGCGTTGCCTGAACAACGCATGCAAGACCTCAATGCCACGAAAAGGGCCTAGGAGAGGTAAAAAACAAGTGCACTGGTGGAATAGCGAAATCGCCGAACTACGCAGGGTATGCCACAGAAAGTGAAGGCTGGAAACCCGTGCACGCAGCAGGCCTGACGCGCTAGAGCATGCGGAGGCATACAAAAGAGCAAAAAAGGTACTCTGTGCCGCCATAAAGCAAAGAAAACTTGATAGCTGGGAAAAGCTTTGCAAAGAAGTTGATCGTGATCCTTGGGGTCAAGGGTATAAAATAGTAATGGAGAAATTCCGCCCACCGAACCAAACGATGGATGAGGGAAAGATGCGAAGTATAGTAGATGCTCTGTTCCTCACTCGCACAAGCAGAGAGGGTGACCACGTCACCCACGAAGACCACGACGTGCAGCCGTTCAGTGAATGTGAGCTAAAAGCGGCCCTACACAGAACGAAGCCCGGTAAAGCGCCAGGACCGGATGGGATACCAGCTGAAGCAATAATACTGGCTGCTAAGAGCAGTCCTGAGTTGCTGTTGCACATGTATAACAAATGCCTGGAAGCCAGGATCTTTCCTACAAGGTGAAAGACAGCGCACCTCGTGCTAATCCCGAAAGGCAAGGGAGACCCGAACTCCCCGTCGTCTTTTCGACCATTATGCATGCTCGACACGGCCGGGAAAATGATGGAAAGCCTCCTTAAACAACGGCTGATAGCAGCCATTGACGATGGAGGGGGTCTGTCCCATCGGCAGCATGGGTTCCGAAAAGGTCACTCCACAATAGATGCCATAGCCGAGGTTATAAATGCGGTAAGGAAAGCCGAAACCGCGTGCCACCAAGCTAGGCCGGTTGTCTTACTGGTCACGCTGGACGTGAAAATGCCTTCAATTCCGTCAGGTGGGACGATATGTTCGATGCGCTGAAACACTCTTTCAAGGTACCTCCTTATCTACTAGCCATATTAGGGGACTACCTAAAAGATCGCTGGCTCACGTACGAAACAAACCAAGGTCAGAGAAAGGTGAGGATAACAGGCGGAGCAGCCCAGGGATCGGTGTTAGGTCCCGACCTCTGGAATGCTTCGTATGACACCCTCCTTCGTTTGCACATGCCAGAGAGTGCTTTTCTTGCCGCTTTCGCAGACGACGTGGCTGCAGTAATTACAGCACGGAACTGCGAGCTGGCGCAGCTTAAATTAAACCAAGTAATGCGCAGTGTAAATAGATGGATGAGTGACCATGGACTTCAGCTCGTGACAGCGAAAACTGAGATCGTAATCCTCACGAAGAGACGAATTCCCACCATTACGAATATGATGGTTGGAGAACAACAAGTACAAACACGCAGCTCCACGAAATACCTTGGGGTGAGGCTAGATAGCAAACTAACCTTCTCGGAACACTTTCAAGGAGCCTGTGAGAAAATTGCACGGACCATAGGATACTTAAGCCGATTAATGGCAAACACAGGCGGGCCAAGGCAATGTATAAGAAAGCTGCTTGCTTCCGCTTCGGATTCTATACTCTTGTACGGTGCAGAAATTTGGGTGGATGCAATGAAATTCCGAAAGTATCGAGCAGTTATTACTTCTGTCCAACGCAGAGGGGCGCTACGAATTGCCTCAGCTTACCGCACGGTATCCGCAGACGCAGTTCTTGTTATTGCGGGAACCATACCGATACATCTTCTCGCTGAGGAGAGGAAATCAATTTACCACCTCCGAGGAGAAGTACGTAGAGATGTTTCTGCCGCGCAGGCGCGAAAAGATTCTATCCGATGCTGGCAACAGCAATGGAGCTGCAGCACTGCAGGCAAGTGGACCAGGGAACTGATTCCCGAGCTGGAGCCATGGTTAGAACGGCCACATGGAGAGGTCGACTTCTACCTGACCCAGTTTTTAAGTGGCCACGGCTACTTCCGGGAATACCTCCACAGGATGGGCAAGGTTGAAAATCCGAATTGCTTATACTGTGGGCTCATATACGACGTACGCCACATCTTTTTCGAATGCGATCACTTCGCACAGCAACGAAGAAGAGTGGAAGTAACACTAGGCGACCTATCCCCGGGCAGTGTCATCCATAAAATTACCTGCGGAAATGACAGATGGGACATGGTCAGCAGATATGCAAGGAATATTCTCCTCGCTAAACGTCAAGATGGTTGCTTAGCCCAAAAACGTGAGAGTAGCCAAAGAGCTCACGTAGCGCGCTTCCGTACCCGAAGTTATACTAAACGCGGTCCCAGGTGCGGAAAATGCGCGGGCCGTGGGAGGTTAGGTTTTAGTGGGTAGCCCATGAAAAGAAAAAGAAAGGGAGTCCTACGCTCGGAGAGGCTCGCTGCTACAGAGAGTAGCACCGAGGCTTAACAACCCGGTTAGTGCATAAAACATTTCCTCCTTCCACGTAACAAAAAAAAAAAAAAATAATAATAATAATAACAGACAAAACAACCAAAGACCTGGTCGAAATTTCGGATCGCGAGGAAATACCCGCAATAACACCAGAAATGTCCAAAATGTTACACAACAGGAAAACCAACAAACTCAGCCTCAATAAATAACAAATTATATATTTTCAATTTACCTTAATAGCTACATATCTTCCAGAACAACTCTGAATGATTCCATATCAACCCTCCAAATCGATACGGGAGCGGTTATTTCAATAAAAAAAGGGGCAGATTGACAGTAATGTCACGATAAATAATTCTCAAAAAACAGATCTAAGAGGAATTGGTCAAGGAATAACAAGCACTATTGGTACGGTTAAAGCAGATTTAAAGATGATTACCTATTAATTAGACACAAATTTCACGTAGTAGAAGACACTTCCCCAATCCCACGTGATGGAATATTAGGATTAGATTTCATTAAAAAATATAATTGCATTTTGGATTATCAAACAGAAGGTGACACTCTAATACTGAGACCATATGACTACCCAGAAAACATAATAATTCAGATGACTAACAAACGAACAATCAATAGTATTTCAATTCCCGCACGATCAGAAGTATTTCGAACAATTCACATAGAAAATAAAAATTCAGTAACTAATGCTTACTTAGGCTGTTTTGACCATTAGCGTTTGGTGCAAATAAAAACAAACTTATTTCACTATTCCAACCCGACGTTTCGGTAGTCTCTCTAGCTTTTTCAAGGGCGATCTGTGTATTTTAATAACAAAAAGCAATACATTAATATAAAAAACAGAAAAGTCACAAGTGCGTAATATTTCAATATTAGTAATCACAGTATTACATACAAACAAATATCGCAAAACAAGAGGCAAAAAACACTTTGAATAATATAACACGATTTATATAGAAAACTCACATAATTGGACTATTTAAACAAATTTGTTAGAACTAAAATTATTTTCGGTACCATTCCATAGTGGTATCATTGTCATACTAAAACGAATTAGTGTTAGAGGCAGAGGGTGCAGGCAGCAGCAACGTCATCTGTATCTTCCTTTTTGTTTATTGTTTTGTCTCTTCTTTGCAATATTCGCAGGCTTTCTAATGTGTACCTGGCTTTTCCTTGTTTATTTTTGTCTATGATTCTTGTGTTTTGTAGATCAGCTGCGTGCCCAGTTTGTGTTGTGTGTTGACATAATGCTGTGCTTTGTTTTTTCTTTCGTATATCTGCTTCATGTTCTGCGAGCCGAACTCCTAGTGGCCGTTTTGTTGTTCCTATGTATATTTTCTTGCATTCTTCATTTTCATTGCCTTCACATGTTATTTCATATATAACGTTGTTTTGTTGGAGCTTTTCAATAGGGCTTTTTGTTTTTGTGAATATCGTCGATTATGTATGATTGGATTTGTAGGCAAATGCAATTTTGTGTTTGTTGTTGGTTAGCGTTTTGCTGAAGTTCTCCGTAAGTTTAGGTATGTATGTTACGCTAAAGTATTGTTTCGTTTCTTTTTCTCTTTGTATTGTTGTTTTATTTTGTTCGTTTTTTATTTCCATTATTTTGTGATCAACTAAACTTTTTATTAGAGTGCCCGGATAATTATTATTTTTAAGGATTTCTGTAATTTTTCTTAAGTTTTTATCCCAAAATTGTTCGTCACTTATTGTTATAATTTTGCTTATAAGATTTTTCGCCGTGTTTATTTTATATTTTAGGGGTTGTGAAGAGAAAAAGTTTATCAGACGTCCAGAAGATAGGGGTTTTGCATACCAATCAAAAAGGAGATTTCCATTACATTTGTGTATTTTGACGTCGAGGAAGGGAATGCTGCAGTCTTTTTCCATTTCATATGTAAACTGAATTTTTTTATGATAGTTGTTTTTAGGGCTTCTAAGATCTGTTCCACGTCATTGCTTTTAACTATTGCAAAGATATCGTCAACATATTTGACTAGAAATTTTATATTAATGTCAAGTTTTTCCTTAAGTGCCTTAAGTGTGTTGTCAAGTAGGTCGTCCATAATTATATCAGCTATTGTCGGGAAGAAAGGGTTACCCATTCGCATGCCAAACGTTTGTGCATAAATTGTGTCATTGTATTTAAAATAATTGTTGTTTAACAAGCAGAATTTTAATATGTCATGGAATTTGATCTTTGGTATATTTGTTGTGGATTTTATTTGGACCCATTTTTGCATTATTATTCGGATGGCGAGATTGGTGGGGACATTAGTGATCAAGGACACGACATCAAATGACACTAGCACTTCTTCATCATCTACATGAATATTTTGGAGTCTTTCCTTTAATTTAAACACATTCTTGACATTATACTCTTCGGACGTTACATTTTTAATTTTATCTCCTATATATTTTGCTTAATTGGAACAGGGAACATTTACGGACGATACGATAAGACGTAAGGGTGTGTTGGGTTTATGGATTTTGGGCAATCCATAAAGCCTGGGTGCAGACGCTGAACACGATAATTTGTGTTTTTCTTTAAGGTTAATGTGTTTCTGTTTGTAAAGATCATCTACTATTTTATTGTTCTTATTTTGTAGCGTGTGAGTTGAGTCAGCACTGACTTTTTTGTATGTGTTTTTGTCGTCTAATAGAGTGTTCATTTTATTTATATACTCGCTCTTGTACATTACCACTGTTTTATTCCCCTTGTCAGCGTCCGTTATCACTATATTGAATTTGTGTAAGTTTAAAAAGGCTTTCCTTTTGTTGTAAGCTGCTGTAATACATTTTTCCGCTGATTTTTTTTATATTTCTTTTGAGTTGGAGAATCCGGTTACTCAATCTGTTTCTCGCCATTTCCTTTTCCCTATCATCGTCTAATGCTTGAGTAGCTTGTTCCATTTCTGCTATTATATGTATGGGTGAGAAGTTCCTTTTTGTTGTAGGCAGCGAAGATTTTCTACCCAGTGAGAGAATCCATTTTACTTCTTCGCGAAAGACTCTACTCGTTTTATTTACGATCCAATCGTTGTTTTCCTTTATTCCTAAGTTCCTTAATTGTTGAGTTTTTAAATTGTGTATTTTAGATGTATGTACGTGTTGTGTTTCCTTTGTTATTCTCTGTCCAAAGAAGTTTTGTTTGCTTTTAAATGAGGTAAAATCTATTTCGCTGAGATCGCGTTTCAGTTCTCTTTCCGTGTGATGCATGTAGTCTTTCGTGATTTTTATGTTTAAGTTTGTTTGTGTTATTTCCATATTAAAATTTTTCGAAGAAAGTTGCGTTTTGTGTTATGGAGTTGTTGTTTCAATTTTTGCGATGTAGTTTCTATGGTTACGTTTTGTACCACATTCATGAGATGATTTGGTGTTAGGTCATGTGTCTTGCATTCCAACAAGAACTTGAGGCGTTCCACTTGCTTAGCCAGTTTCTGCACTTGCTTGCTGTAGTGCTTCAGTCTCATGCATGTATGTTCGCCATATTTGTATTTCATATGCTTGAAATATTGCTTCATTTTTGTTTGTCTGTTTTTGAGCTTTTGTTATGAAACTGTACTCAATTTCGGCAGGCCTTCCGAGATACTCAATTTTGTGATTTTCAGGTCAATTTTTTTATAACATTTACTAATGCTTACTTAGGCTCTTTTGACCATTAGCGTTTGGTGAAAATAAAAACAAACTTATTTCACCATTCCAACCCGACGTTTCGCTAGTCTCTCTAGCTTTTTCAAGGGCGATCTCTGTATTTTAATAACAAAAAGCAATACATTAATATAAAAAACGGAAAAGGCATAAGTGCATAACATTTCAATATAAGTAATCACAGTATTACATACAAACAAATATCACAAGAGCCTAAGTAAGCATTAGTAAATGTTATAAATAAATTGACCGGAATATCACAAAATAAAAATTCAGATTTATTAATCCCACAACAAGAATTGTCTGAAGGTATTTTTATTGCAAACGCACTAGCAAATTCACAACAAATATTTGTTAGAATTATAAATACAACACATAAAAATGCAACACTGCAAGATTTTAATATACATACAGAAAACTTGAATGATTATACGATAATTGAAAATAAAAAACTCGAAAATGAGGCCAACAATAAGGAAAAATTAGAAAGATTAAACACAAATTTTCCAAAATTTGCGAATAAATCACTTAATGCATTATGTGCAGAATTCATTGACATTTTTTCATTGGAAACAGAACCAATTACTACTAATAATTTTTACAAACAAACACTTCATATGAAAGACAACAACCCAGTCTACGTAAAAATTTATAGAATATCAGAAGATCATAAGAGTGAAATTAATAAATAAGTAAACAAATTAGTTAAAGATGACATAATAGAACCTTCAATTTAAGAATTAAATAGTCCCATTTTATTAGTACCGAAAAAATTACTACCGAATAACCAAGGAAAAAGATGGAGAATGGTTGTAGATTACAGACAGGTAAATAAAAAATTACCCGCAGATAAATTCCCTTTACCAAGAATTGATGACATACTAGATCAATTAGGAAGAGCTAAACATTTTTCATGCTTACATTTAATGTCTGGATTTCACCAGATTGAACTCAGCGAAGAGTCAAGAGATATCACATCCTTTATAGCGGATAATGGTACTTCTCGTTCAGGCTTAAAACCTTCACAAGCATTCCTTCCTATACATGGACGATTTAGTCCTTTTGTTGTAAGCTGCTGTAATACATTTTTCCGCTGATTTTTTTTTATATTTCTTTTGAGTTGGAGAATCCGGTTACTCAATCTGTTTCTCGCCATTTCCTTTTCCCTATCATCGTCTAATGCTTGAGTAGCTTGTTCCATTTCTGCTATTATATGTATGGGTGAGAAGTTCCTTTTTGTTGTAAGCAGCGAAGATTTTCTACCCAGTGAGAGAATCCATTTTACTTCTTCGCGAAAGACTCTACTCGTTTTATTTACGATCCAATCGTTGTTTTCCTTTATTCCTAAGTTCCTTAATTGTTGAGTTTTTAAATTGGGTATTTTAGATGTATGTACGTGTTGTGTTTCCTTTGTTATTCTCTGTCCAAAGAAGTTTTGTTTGCTTTTAAATGAGGTAAAATCTATTTCGCTGAGATCGCGTTTCAGTTCTCTTTCCGTGTGATGCATGTAGTCTTTCGTGATTTTTATGTTTAAGTTTGTTTGTGTTATTTCCATATTAAAATTTTTCGATGAAAGTTGCGTTTTGTGTTATGGAGTTGTTGTTTCAATTTTTGCGATGTAGTGTCTATGGTTACGTTTTGTACCACATTCATGAGATGATTTGGTGTTAGGTCATGTGTCTTGCATTCCAACAAGAACTTGAGGCGTTCCACTTGCTTAGCCAGTTTCTGCACTTGCTTGCTGTAGTGCTTCAGTCTCATGCATGTATGTTCGCCATATTTGTATTTCATATGCTTGAAATATTGCTTCATTTTTGTTTGTCTGTTTTTGAGCTTTTGTTATGAAACTGTACTTAATTTCGGCAGGCCTTCCGAGATACTCAATTTTGTGATTTTCAGGTCAATTTTTTTATAACATTTACTAATGCTTACTTAGGCTCTTTTGACCATTAGGGTTTGGTGAAAATACAAACAAACTTATTTCACCATTCCAACCCGACGTTCCGCTAGTCTCTCTAGCTTTTTCAAGAGCGATCTGTGTATTTTAATAACAGAAAGCAATACATTAATATAAAAAACGGAAAAGGCATAAGTGCATAACATTTCAATATAAGTAATCACAGTATTACATACAAACAAATATCACAAGAGCCTAAGTAAGCATTAGTAAATGTTATAAATAAATTGACCGGAATATCACAAAATAAAAATTCAGATTTATTAATCCCACAACAAGAATTGTCTGAAGGTATTTTTATTGCAAACGCACTAGCAAATTCACAACAAATATTTGTTAGAATTATAAATAAAACACATAAAAATGCAACACTGCAAGATTTTAATATACGTACAGAAAACTTGAATGATTATACGATAATAGAAAATAAAAAACTCGAAAATGAGGCCAACAATAAGGAAAAATTAGAAAGATTAAACACAAATTTTCCAAAATTTGCGAATAAATCACTTAATGCATTATGTGCAGAATTCATTGACATTTTTTCATTGGAAACAGAACCAATTACTACTAATAATTTTTACAAACAAACACTTCATATGAAAGACAACAACCCAGTCTACGTAAAAATTTATAGAATATCAGAAGATCATAAGAGTGAAATTAATAAATAAGTAAACAAATTAGTTAAAGATGACATAATAGAACCTTCAATTTAAGAATTAAATAGTCCCATTTTATTAGTACCGAAAAAATTACTACCGAATAACCAAGGAAAAAGATGGAGAATGGTTGTAGATTACAGACAGGTAAATAAAAAATTACCCGCAGATAAATTCCCTTTACCAAGAATTGATGACATACTAGATCAATTAGGAAGAGCTAAACATTTTTCATGCTTACATTTAATGTCTGGATTTCACCAGATTGAACTCAGCGAGGAGTTAAGAGATATCACATCCTTTCTAGCGGATAATGGTACTTCTCGTTCAGGCTTAAAACCTTCACAAGCATTACTATACATGGACGACTTAGTCGTATTAGGATGCTCCGAAAATCATATGATGAAAAATTTACGAGATGTTTTCGCAACTTGTAGAAAATATAATTTAAAATTAAAAAATAAAAATAAATAAATGTAAGGCGCGATAACATCCGAAGAGATCTAAAGCCAAGCTTCTCTTCCAATTTGGGTTGTGCTCCTCCTGAATTTCCCTACAAATTTTCCGGACGGGACCTACCTGTTTTATGCCGACACCGAGCGGCATCTGCAAGGTAGACGAGTTTCCACTGAGAGCTTTTCATGGCAGAAATACACTCGGAGCGCTTTCCAAACACTGCCGAGGGGCGACCCCGCTTAGAAAAATTGTCTTCTAATTGAAAAACCTTATTTCTAAAATTTTTGATGTTGCTTTGCCCGGGGTGCGAACCCAGGGCCTACGGTGTGGTAGGCGGAGCACGCTACCATCACACCACGGTACATCCGGATAAATGCTTATTTTTCAACCAAAAAGTAACTTACCTTGGTCATAAATGCACAAGCAAAGGAATTTTGCCAGACCCCAATAAATTCGAAATTGTTAAAAATTTCGCAACACCTAAAAATGCGGATGAGGCGAAAAGATTCGTCGCATTTTGCAAGAAGATTTATCCCAAATTTTGCAGAATATTTTAGAATACTAACAAGACTTTGCAAAAAAATATAGTTTTCGACTGGATTGCAAAAAATCCTTTGACTATTTGAAAGTTGCGTTAATAAGCCCTAATATCTTACAATATCCAAATTTCAATAAACTATTTTGTATAACAACTGACGCAAGTTGATATGCTTGCGGAGCAGTATTAAGCCAAGAGTATTAAGGAAAACAATTACCAATTGCATATGCATCAAGATCATTTACTAAAGGAAACATTAATAAAGCAACAATTGAGAAAGAATTAGCAGCCATTCATTGGGCCATAACATATTTTAGACCATACGTTTACGGTAGAAAATTTTTAGTCAAAACAGACCACAGACCCCTAACATTCCTATTTTCGATGAAAAATCCGTCATCAAAATTAACTCGAATCAGATTAGATCTGGAAGGATATGATTTCGAGGTGGAGTATATCGCAGGTAAAGAAAAGTATGTAGCCGACGCATTATCACGCATAGATATTAAAGAACTAAAAGAAATATCGGTAGAAGCGTGTAAAATATTATAAGTTGCGACTAGATCGGAAACTAAGAAAAATTATAACAATAAAGATTCCAGTAGTAAAAATGAAGAAATAAAAAGTCACAAAGGGAACCCAATAATATTTGAAGCGCTAAATAAATGTGAAGTAAAGAGACTAGTCCAGCTCGTTTTCGATCCTCCGAAATTACTTTTCAAAAAAGGAAAGAAAATTTGTAGCGAAATTAATATACAAAATCTAATTGTTGAGGCGAAGATTGATTTAGGTACATTCTTTGCCAGGCTTATAAAAGAAGCCGGTAATTTAGGAATTAGAAAAATACAGTTGTCCTTAGGAGACAAACTGTTTAAAGATAATTATGCCCGGGTAGACACATTTAAAGAAATTGGTACCAAAGTTCTCAAAAATCTAATTATAGCATTAACTCCAGAAGTTATGCACGTGACAAATAATGAAAAAATTAAAGAAATTCTTCACAAATTTCATGACGATCCTGTTTTTGGTGGCGACCCAGGAACAAATCGCATGACAAATAAAATAAAACAAAAATACTATTGGAAAGGAATTTAAAACCACATCAGAAAACTTATCAAAAAATGCACTCATTGAATAAAAGTAAAATAATAAAAAAACTTGAAAAACCCTATGATTATAACCGAAACGCCCACAAAAGCGTTCGACACAGTACAAATAGATACGATAATCCCTCTTCCCAGGTCGGAAAATGAAAATGAATATGCAGTTACTATAGTATGTGACTTAACTAAATATTTAGTTGCAATACCCAGCAAACAGGCAAAAACAATAGCCAAAGCGATATTCGAAAATTTTATCCTAGTTTATGGTTGCATGAAGACAATTATAACAGATAGGGCAAGCGAATATAAAAATAGCTTATTTGAAGAATTATGCAAACTTCTAAAAATAAACCATAAAACGGTAACACCTTACCACCATCAAACTTTAGGCACAGTTGAACGTAGTCATAGAACATTCAATTAATACGTACGTTCCTACATATCCATTGACAAAAATGATTGGGATGAATATCTTAAATATTTTGCGTATTGTTACAATACTACCCCATCTACGGTTCATAATTATTGTCCATACGAATTAGAATTTGCCAAAAAACCCCAGACTAACGAATTTTTAAGAGAAAACACAGTAAGCCCATTATACAATTATGAGGCTTACGACAAAGAAATTAAGTATATGTTACAAATAGCGCAAGATAGAGCATATAAATTAGTAAAACAGGCCAAGAAAAAAAAAAGATTAGTTATGATAAAAATATTCACTATAAGGAAATAAATATAGGAGATGTAGTTTTAGTAAAAAATGAATCAGGACATAAGTTAGATAATAGATATAAAGGGCCCTTTAGAGTAGAAAAAATTAGAAATAGATTTAAAAATCGCTCATTGCTCTATGAAAATCGTATTCTAGGGATCAAAATAAGAAACTCTGCCGAAGGAACCATACCTCTAAACCTAATTCTGATGTCCTCTCCTTTGGGTCGAACTTTTGGGTAGGGGCAATTTCAATTCTACCTGCTGTGTCTTGTGGTGGCTTAAAAAAACAACACAAGCAATTTTACAATCTGCAATTGTGTCACAGTGATACCTTAATTTTTTAAAACGGTTGAATAAAAACCCCACACAACTATGTTTACGACATGCAAATGCATCACAGTGATGCCTTGGTTTTAAAAGGGGGTTGTAAAAACGCTAATTTCTAATAATTTTGTGTAGGTACATATTTTGTATCAAGTTGTATGTAGGTATGTAAGTATGTATGCTTAAGGTAAATATGTATGTAAGTATGTATGCTTAAATGTAAATATGTATGTAAGAATATGTTAGAATAATTTTGTATAAATAAGCTGACAACATTTGAATAAAAGAGCAATTAAGCATTGAGCTTTGATCACTCACAACGCAGTCTATTTTATTTCAAACCTTTTACACTGTGCCAAAGACTTCGTAGCTTTTATGACTGGGGCTGAACAATAATCTTATCCCGTTCCTAATCTCCAAATAATCAGATGTATAAGATAAGAAATATATAGTGAACAGATGTATATACCTAAACGATTTTTAAGATAAATATAAAATAATGAATGACAAAAAACCCCCTTATCTTAACGATCGGTTGTATGGGATATATATTATATATAGCTCCGATGATTTTTATAGGAAATCTTCTAGGATATATTAGAATATATATCACCAAGTTTCACGTTTTTATATTGGAAACTAAGGGAGAAATGGCCAAAAATCGTTCAATCTGAACGATCGGTTGTATGAGATATATATTATATATAGCTCCGATCGAAATGATTTTTTTCATGAAATCTTCTATGATATATTAGAATAAATATCACCAAGTTTAACGTTTTTATATTGGAAATTAAGGGAGAAATTGCCAAACATATTTCTATCTGAATGATCGGTTGTATGGGATATATATTTTTTCAGAAAATCTTCTATGATATATTAAAATATATATCACCGAGTTTCACGTTTATACTTTCTAAATTAAGGTAGAAATGGCCAAAAATATTCCTATCTGAACGATCGTTTGTATGGGATATAACTATATTAGAATATATATCACCGAGTTTCACCTTTATACTTTCTAAATTGGGGCAGGAATTACCAAAATCGTTTTATCTGAACGATCGGTTGTATGGGAGATATATGTTATAGTTGTCCGATTCTACCGGATCTGACAAATGTCTAATATAATACAAAAATACATCCTTGTGCCAAATTTCATTGAGATATCTCAAAATTTGTGGGACTAGTTTGCGTTCAAACAGACAGACGGACGGACAGACGGACATGGCTATATCTACTCAGTTCGTCCCCTGATCAATTCGGTATACTTAATGGTGAGTCTATCTTCTATATTTCTCAACGTTACAAACATCGGACCAAAGTTAATATACCATTTCATGTTCATGAAAGGTATAAAAAGGACTAATTTAGGCCTAATAAAATTGTTGATTTTGTTCTTTATTCTAGGTATTCCATCTTACTTAACATTTTATTTTACAACTTTCCTGTTTATAAAAAATTTTTTTTTAAAAATATTTTTGTTTTTTCAAAATATCATAATTTATTTTTTCTTACTTAACAAACTTTACAGAATATTGGAGTTTTAAAATTTATTTCTGTAATATTTTCATTTATATGCTATTTTTATTTCTATTTCATTTTCTATGCCACTTTGGGCTTCATATTTTTTTTTCTCTTTTTCTTCATATTCGTTGATCTGCCTAAGTTCTATTGGTTAAAACAAAATTTCACAAAATTTTATTTAAATGAAAATTTTTTTCGATTTTAATAATCGGGGATTGCCCCTATTGCTTTTTCAAATGTATGAAAACATTTATTTGGAGCAATTTTTTAATTTTATAATTTATTTAATAATTTGGGAAAAATTTAAACAGCGTGACATCAGGACGGACAAGGCGACAGCTGTTTCGATTATACCTTGTAAATCTCTTCAAAGCCTTTTCTCCCGGGAGTGGGAGTCGAACTCGCACTCCTACGATAGTTGAAATGGTTGTAAACGCATTCAGCTACGTCATGCCTGTTGTAAAGTTCTTCCCAATTGCCTTCTTTTTGCATATTTTAATCTTTTACACATTGCATACTTCGTATGCAATTATGTGTTAAAGCTATGTTTGGTACGGCGGTTTTCAAAGAAACTTTGGTTTTTGTTGCTGTTTTCGTTCTATTTATAGAACTACAACGAATTAACCAATTTTGTCTGTTTGTATGATTTTAATAATCGGGGATTGCCCCTATTGCTTTTTCAAATGTATGAAAACATTTATTTGGAGCAATTTTTTAATTTTATAATTTATTTAATAATTTGGGAAAAATTTAAACAGCGTGACATCAGGACGGACAAGGCGACAGCTGTTTCGATTATACCTTGTAAATCTCTTCAAAGCCTTTTCTCCCGGGAGTGGGAGTCGAACTCGCACTCCTACGATAGTTGAAATGGTTGTAAACGCATTCAGCTACGTCATGCCTGTTGTAAAGTTCTTCCCAATTGCCTTCTTTTTGCATATTTTAATCTTTTACACATTGCATACTTCGTATGCAATTATGTGTTAAGGCTATGCTTGGTACGGCGGTTTTCAAAGAAACTTTGGTTTTTGTTGCTGTTTTCGTTCTATTTATAGAACTACAACGAATTAACCAATTTTGTCTGTTTGTATGATTTTAATAATCGGGGATTGCCCCTATTGCTTTTTCAAATGTATGAAAACATTTATTTGGAGCAATTTTTTAATTTTATAATTTATTTAATAATTTGGGAAAAATTTAAACAGCGTGACATCAGGACGGACAAGGCGACAGCTGTTTCGATTATACCTTGTAAATCTCTTCAAAGCCTTTTCTCCCGGGAGTGGGAGTCGAACTCGCACTCCTACGATAGTTGAAATGGTTGTAAACGCATTCAGCTACGTCATGCCTGTTGTAAAGTTCTTCCCAATTGCCTTCTTTTTGCATATTTTAATCTTTTCCACATTGCATACTTCGTATGCAATTATGTGTTAAAGCTATGCTTGGTACGGCGGTTTTCAAAGAAAATTTGGTTTTTGTTGCTGTTTTCGTTCTATTGATAGAACTACAACGAATTAACCAATTTTGTCTGTTTGTATGATTTTAATAATCGGGGATTGCCCCTATTGCTTTTTCAAATGGATGAAAACATTTATTTGGAGCAATTTTTTAATTTTATAATTTATTTAATAATTTGGGAAAAATTTAAACAGCGTGACATCAGGACGGACAAGGCGACAGCTGTTTCGATTATACCTTGTAAATCTCTTCAAAGCCTTTTCTCCCGGGAGTGGGAGTCGAACTCGCACTCCTACGATAGTTGAAATGGTTGTAAACGCATTCAGCTACGTCATGCCTGTTGTAAAGTTCTTCCCAATTGCCTTCTTTTTGCATATTTTAATCTTTTACACATTGCATACTTCGTATGCAATTATGTGTTAAAGCTATGCTTGGTACGGCGGTTTTCAAAGAAACTTTGGTTTTTGTTGCTGTTTTCGTTCTATTTATAGAACTACAACGAATTAACCAATTTTGTCCGTTTGTATGATTTTAATAATCGGGGGTTGCCCCTTTGCTTTTTCAAATGTATGAAAACATTTATTTGGAGCAATTTTTTAATTTTATAATTTATTTAATAATTTGGGAAAAATTTAAACAGCGTGACATCAGGACGGACAAGGCGACAGCTGTTTCGATTATACCTTGTAAATCTCTTCAAAGCCTTTTCTCCCGGGAGTGGGAGTCGAACTCGCACTCCTACGATAGTTGAAATGGTTGTAAACGCATTCAGCTACGTCATGCCTGTTGTAAAGTTCTTCCCAATTGCCTTCTTTTTGCATATTTTAATTTTTATCATTGCATACTTCTTTTACACATTGCATACTTCGTATGCAATTATAAGAGATTTACAAGGTATAATCGAAACAGCTGTCGCCTTTTCCGTCCTGATGTCACGCTGTTTAAATTTTTCCCAAATTATTAAATAAATTATAAAATTAAAAAATTGCTCCAAATAAATGTTTTCATACATTTGAAAAAGCAATAGGGGCAATCCCCGATTATTAAAATCATACAAACAGACAAAATTGGTTAATTCGTTGTAGTTCTATAAATAGAACGAAAACAGCAACAAAAACCAAAGTTTCTTTGAAAACCGCCGTACCAAGCATAGCTTTAACACATAATTGCATACGAAGTATGCAATGTGTAAAAGATTAAAATATGCAAAAAGAAGGCAATTGGGAAGAACTTACAACAGGCATGACGTAGCTGAATGCGTTTACAACCATTTCAAATATCGTAGGAGTGCGAGTTCGACTCCCACTCCCGGGAGAAAAGGCTTTGAAGAGATTTACAAGATATAATCGAAACAGCTGTCGCCTTGTCCGTCCTGATGTCACGCTGTTTAAATTTTTCCCAAATTATTAAATAAATTAGAAAATTTTTTTCTTCTTCAACTAATTTACCACAACGCAAGAATACTGCGTCAAATTCCTCCTGATTACTAATGACGGTCATTTGAAAAAAATGTTCTTAAATTTATTGGCAAAAATCTACTTCTTGTCCGTAAACTGGCAGCCGTTAGGTTGCCAAATGTTTCTCTTATAATCTTACAAATACCTAGATAATAAATACATAATCGGCTATATCTGCTTATTCCAACAATCGTCCGACACTAATTAGAATGCCATTTTTGATTTGGTCTTCGGGGACCCGGTCAACCTCCAACAAGTTGTATAGCGCATAAGGTTTATTCCACGTTTATTCCACTTCGTTACGCGTCGGCGGTGGCCGTGTTGGTGGACAGTAGTGGTCTTGCAGTTGCAAACATTTAATTTAATAAAGAGAATGCAATCAGTATTAAAGACCAAAAATATTTTTCCTTCTTTCTTTTGTGGTATTCGAGAATTTTTAAAATTTGAATTGCACCCTTGTAATCACTGTCGCTGTGATCCGCCCCTTTGCATTGACTATACCACTCGCCGTTGCAGAAAGTAAACTTTTTCCAAAGATATTTCGTGAAAAGGTTCTCCTCGCCTTTAATCCATTTGCAAATTCCTGCATTGGACTCTCTCCCAATGATTTGGTGGTTGTCCTGCTTCAGGTTTTGCAGGATCCTTTCAAAAGTTTAAGAATTTTTAGAGGAAGTCTGCCTATACTTCAAGCAGCAGACGAGGGAGGCTGCAGATTTAATTCAGCAGCTCAAAGGATGATAACGAGACTGCCGGTTTATTTTCATCAGTATGGCAGGATCGCCATGTAGGATGCCAATATAAAGAAATTGAATCAGGGAAGTGCCATTGAAGCGGCACCAAGATTGAATTCACTTTATTCACAAAATTTCGGCTTATTTATACTAAAATATTCTACACAAATGCTTATGTACTAAAGTTCCTATATACTAAACATACGTACATACATATTGCATGAGCGATGTAAACGTTTGTACATAGTAACCACCCACACGTTCGCTGCTGCATAAGCGTGGCTCATATATCGCAGGCGCTTCACTTGCTTGCCTGCCTGTGCGAACGTAATTATGTTGACATTGCTTATTATAAACACATTCACACTTACGACATAAGCAGTGTGTCGAATGCACTGCAGCGTGAGAAACGTTTAGAATGCATGTAAGATATATGTATGTAACACTTGAACAGTTGTTGACGGAACACTTAGCGAGGTGTTATCAAGACCCGACAACAACGAGGGCTTGACACGGCTATAATTTTTTAATGGCAGGAACTCTAAGTGGGCAAAGTCGGCTTTCGAAAATGATTGTGCTAGCACATTGAGGCTACGCAGGGTGTACACGTTTCGAATATTATATGTTGATGCGGAATTTTTGCCTCTTATTTCCAGGTTTACCTTCGATGACCCCTCGGTTGTGCAGTTTTCGCCATACCATTGAATCGTTAGTGGCTGTCTCCGACTTTTGAGACCCAAAGGTTCAGCTAAGTTATCTTCTATCAAGGATACGGCTGATCCCTCATCCACCACGAAAACGCCTACACTACCGTTCGGCCCCATTAGCGTAATCGGAACGTATTTAAAAAATTTACCACTTTCCCGGTGGACATCTCTACAGTTTATCGCTGGTTGAGACTCACCTCTATTGCATGTAGCAGCTGTATTTTGAGGCAAACTCGAATTTTCATGCAGGCTACGATGATGGTATCGGCGGCAACCATCAACGTCACACATTCTTTTTGAACGGCATTTGACTGTGCTATGACCCTTATATAGGCAAGAGAAGCTAAGCTGCTTACCTTGTGAGGACCCCAAATCCAAAGGCTTTGAAGTTCCCCATAACACTGTAAACATATATATTGAAATAAAAATTAAAATGTTAATAATTTGCTTTCCAGTTTGCTGGCTCGAGGTCTATGTTTTTCTTGCAAAAACTAATAAAACACAAGTTTTTCGTTCTGCCAATATATTTCGAATTACCTTCGGTAATCGTCTTCAGGACAAACTAATAACAACATAAAGCATTAATATAATAAATAATTATCCCTACAACAAATTTATTCATATATGTACATACATTTATTTACACGTTTGTACTGCTTTACGTGGAGTATAATACTAACTCTTTTTTGATAACAAAAATCTGTACGCCTGTGCTACGTTCTCTACATCAGATTTGTAATTTATTCTCTTGTCTGTCGGTGTGTTGAATATGTGCAGCATTTCTAATGTGAATCTCTTCTTGTATTGTTTTTCTTGTTGGAGCACAGAAACTTCATCAAAGTTTGGTGAGTGTTCATTGCTTGCACAGTGGGCCATTAGGGCCGTTTTATGGTTCTGTGTTTGTTTACAATATTTAAAATCAGATTTATGTTGTGCTAATCTGCTTTTTATACTCAGTTGAGCAGAGCTCACAGAGTATATTAAGTTTGATTGGATAACGGTTGGTTGTACATATATAAAGGAATCGAGATAGATATAGACTTCCATATATCAAAATAATCAGGATCGAAAAAAAATTTGATTGAGCCATGTCCGTCCGTCCGTCCGTCCGTCCGTCCGTCCGTTAACACGATAACTTGATAAATTTTGAGGTATCTTGATGAAATTTGGTATGTAGATTCCTGGGCGCTCATCTCAGATCGCTATTTAAAATGAACGATATCGGACTATAACCACGCCCACTTTTTCGATATCGAAAATTTCGAAAAACCGAAAAAATGCGATAATTCATTGCCAAAGGCGGTTAAAGCGATGAAACTTGGCAGATGGGTTGACGTTATGACACAGAATAGAAAATTAGTAAGATTTTGGACAATGGGCGTGGCACCGCCCACTTTTACAAGAAGGTAATTTAAAAGTTTTGCAAGCTGTAATTTGGCAGTCGTTGAAGATATCATGATGAAATTTGGCAAGAACGCTACCACTATTACTATATATGTGCTAAATAAAAATTAGCAAAATTGGATGAAGAACACGCCCACTTTTTAAAAAAAATTTTTTTTAAATTCAAATTTTAACAAAAAATTTAATATCTTTACTGTATATAAGTAAATTAAGTCAAAATTCAACTCCTGTAGTGATATGATGCAACAAAACACAAAAATAAAAGAAAATTTCAAAATGGGCGTGGCTCCGCCCAGTTTCATTTAGTTTGTCTAGAATACTTTTAATGCCATAAGTCGAACAAAAATTTACCAATCCTTCTCAAATTTGGTAGGAACATAGATTCTATGACGG
Organism: Eurosta solidaginis; assembly: GCF_040869045.1. NCBI lineage: Eukaryota > Metazoa > Arthropoda > Insecta > Diptera > Tephritidae > Eurosta > Eurosta solidaginis. The sequence continues at coordinate 715,574 of NW_027136904.1, forward strand.
TAACTGTTCTCTGTGAAAATGGGCGAAATCGGTGGAAGCCACGCCCAGTTTTTATACACAGTCCACCGTCTGTCCTTCCGCTCGGCCGTTAACACAATAACTTGAGCAAACAACGATATATCTTTACTAAACTTAGCCCACCTACTTACCTAAACTCACTTTATCTTGGTATAAAAAATGGCCGAAATCCGACCATAAACACGCCCACTTTATCGATATCGAAAATTACGAAAAATGAAAAAAATGCCATAATTCTATACAAAATACGAAAAAAGGGATGAAACATGGTAACTGGATTGGTTTATTGACGCAAAATATAACTTTGGAAAAAACTTTGTAAAATGGGTGTGACACCTACCATATTAAGTAGAAGAAAATGAAAAAGTTCTACAAGGCGAAATCAACAGCCCTTGGAATCTTGGCAGGAATACTGTTAGTGGTATTGCATATATAAATAAATTAGCAGTACCCGACAGATGATTTTCTGGATCACCTGGTCCACATTTTGGTCGATATCGCGAGAACACCTTCACATATACATCTAAGGGCCACTCGCTTTTAAAACCCTCATTAATACCTTTAATTTGATATCCATATCGTACAAACACATTCTAGAGTCACCCCTGGCCCACCCTAATGGCGATATCTCGAAAAGGCGTCCACCTATAGACCTAATGCCCACTCCCTCTTAAAATGCTCAGTAACACCTTTCGTTTGATACCCATATCGTACAAACATTCTAGAGTCATCTCTGGCCCACCCTAATGGCGATATCTCGAAAAGGCGTCCACCTATAGACCTAATGTCCACTCCCTCTTAAAATGCTCAGTAACACCTTTCGTTTGATACCCATATCGTACAAACATTCTAGAGTCACCCCTGGCCCACCCTATTGGCGATGTCTCGAAAAGGCCTCCACCTATAGACCTAATGCCCACTCCCTCTTAAAATGCTCAGTAACACATTTCGTTTGATACCCATATCGTACAAACATTCTAGAGTCACCCCTGGCCCACCCTAATGGCGATATCTCGAAAAGGCGTCCACCTATAGACCTAATGCCCACTCCCTCTTAAAATGCTCAGTAACACCTTTCGTTTGATACCCATATCGTACAAACATTCTAGAGTCATCCTTGGTCCACCTTTATGGCGATATCTCGAAAAGGCGTCCACCTATAGAACTAAGGATTACTCCCTTTTAAAATACTCATTACCACCTTTCATTTAATACCCATATCGTACAAACACATTCTAGAGTCACCCTGGCCCACCCTAATGGCGATGTCTCTAAAAGGCGTCCACCTATAGACCTAATGCCCACTCCCTCTTAAAATGCTCAGTAACACCTTTCGTTTGATACCCATATCGTACAACCATTCTAGAGTCACCCTTGGTCCACCTTTATGGCGATATCTCGAAAAGGCGTCCACATATAGAACTAAGGATTACTCCCTTTTAAAATACTCATTACCACCTTTCATTTGATACCCATATCGTACAAACACATTCTAGAGTCACCCCTGGCCCACCCTAATGGCGATATCTCGAAAAGGCGTCCACCTATAGACCTAATGCCCACTCACTCTTAAAATGCTCAGTAACACCTTTCGTTTGATACCCATATAGTACAACCATTATAGAGTCACCCCTGGCCCACACTAATGGTGATATCTCGAAAAGACGTCCACCAATAGACCTAATGCCCACTCCCTCTTAAAATGCTCAGTAACACCTTTCGTTTGATACCCATATCGTACAAGCACATTCTAGAGTCACCCCTGGCCCACCCTAATGACAATATCTCGAAAAGGCGTCCACTTATAGACCTAATGCCCACTCCCTCTTAAAATGCTCAGTAACACCTTTCGTTTGATACCAATATCGTACAAACATTCTAGAATCACCCTTGGTCCACCTTTATGGCGATATCTCGAAAAGGCGTCCACCTATAGAACTAAGGATTACTCCCTTTTAAAATACTCATTACCATCTTTCATTTGATACCCATATCATACAAACACATTCTAGAGTCACCCCTGGCCCACCCTAATGGCGACATTTCGAAAAGGCGTCCACCTATAGACCTATTGCCCACTCCCTCTTAAAATGCTCAGTAACACTTTTCGTTTGATACCCATATCGTACAAACAAGTTCTAGAGTCAGCCCTGGTCCACCTTTATGGCGATATCCCTTAATGGCGTCCATCCATAGAACTATGGCCTACTCTCTCTTAAAATACTCTTTAATACCTTCCATTTGATACACATGTCATACAACCACATTCCAGGGTTTCCTAAGTTCATTTTCCTACATGGTGATTTTCCTTATTTTGTCTCCATAGCTCTCAACTGAGTATGTAATGTTCGGTTGCACCCGAACTTAGCCTTCCCTACTTGTTAATTTTGATTTTGTAGTTCCTACATAAAACTTGTTACAGGATTCGTTGGCATTACTTTTGCAAGGTATTTTATATATAATATTGCTTTTTTCCGCGGTTGGTATTTTTGACTTTGTTCTATTAAAATGTGTTTTAGTGTGTTTACTGGTTTATGGGCTATTTTTATTTCGTTTTTGTTGTAGCAATCTGATTTCGTAAGCCGCTCTGATAATTGTGGTACATATACTACTGACTTGAATATCTTTGGCTCGTCTACTATTTGATTTTGGGTTTCTGATACCGTTCTTTTTATTAAAGAATTTATAATACTATCCGGAAAGTCATTATTTTTTAATATCATTCTAATTTCAGTCTTAATTTCTCTGTGGTAAGTGTCGTCAGATATTTGTAACATTCGTCGAATGCAGCCTCTCGCTGTATTAATTATCATCGTTTTTGGATGTTTAGAATTATAATTGATGATTCGTCCTGATGCCATAGGTTTCTTATACCACTTTAGCTTTATTTCGTTACCATGTGTTATTATTATTGAGTCCAGGTACGGTAATTTTCCTTCGTTTTCGAGCTCGGTAGTAAATTTAATATATCTATAGAAATAATTTAATGCGTCGAGAGTGTTCTGTACCTCGTTTTCGTTTATAATTGCAAATATGTCATCGACATACTTCGTTAGTAGTCTCGGCTTTTGTTTAACTTTTTCCATCGAACTTTGAAGCAACTTATCCATAACAATATCTGCGATAACTGATGACGTTGGCGATCTCATTGGTAATCCTCTTATTTGTGTGTATATTTGATCGTCGTATTTCAAATAACGATTTTCCTCAATACAAAATTTCAATATTTCCATGAATAGTTTTTTCGGTATTTTCGTGTACATTTCTATTATTGTCCATTTTTCTTGAATAACCTCAAGAGCTAGTTGTGTTGGGACGCTCGGAAACAGCGAGACAACATCGAACGAAATTAGTTTTTCATCATCATTAATATGAGTATTATTTATTCTTTCTTTAAATTCCAGTGTATTTTTGACATTATAACTAGACTTTTCTGTTACATTTTTTAAAATATTTGTAATGAATTTACATAGACCGAACGATGGTGATCCAGTGGTTGAACCTGTCGGCCTAAGGGGTGTCCCTTCCTTATGGATTTTTGGGAGTCCATAAATTCTAGGGGAAAGGGCTGTGGTGGTGATCAGACTATTTCTTTCGGCCTTTGAAATTAGCTCCATTTCAAACATTTTATTTACTTAATTGTTGTTTTTTGTTTGTAATTTCGACGTAGGGTCTTGCCTTTGTACTCTGTACATCGTTAAATCATTTAATATTTCTTTCATTTTTAAATTATAATCATCTTTCTCCATAGCCACAGTTTTATTGCCTTTGTCGGACGTGAGAATTTTAAGAATTTTTTATACAATGGAAGTTAGAATTTACAAATATACAAACACAAAAGAAAGCACAACAGGCATACCTAGTTAATCTAATGTAAGCATACAGGCGTGTTCGGCCGGGCGTACCGGGTCGACCTCAATGTACGGGTGTATGCGGGAATAAAATAAGAGAAAGACGAGAATTTCTCGTTATAATGGGTGAACTTTATGGAGTAAATATGAATAATTTGGATACAATATTACCTGAAGAAATTGTGGAAGAACGACAGAGATCGCTGGCGGTAGATGTGAGCTGGTTGGCGGCTAAAATCCAAGAGATCGGTTGTGTCGAAGGCGACAACCGTTGGCCCGCAAAATCCTCAGTTTTCGGAGGGGAAGGTCACCCACACATAAACGCCGACATGCATGTGCATAAGTGCTGACAAAACACACATACACGTGCATTCGCAGTCATAGGGCGGAGATGGTGTGGGTGGCTATGAGTTAAATCGAGTTTCGAGTATCGAATTGCAGAGTTGCATTAGGGGGATCGCACTCAGATGCGGAAAAGTTAGGCAACCTGCCTAAACATGCCGCCCCTTGCGATACGCAAAATCGTTTTCCACCAATGATCTCCGACCGCTGAAAAAGAACGAAAAAAAAACAAAATGCCTTACAAACTAAACTTAAACTAGATGAGGAGTTGGCTTGCATCGCGAATACCCGGGAATCCTTCCCGACTTGCTCATCATGCCACCTAAACTAGGATGAAAAGTTAGCGGTTATGAACAGATATAAGTGCATATTTCTAACCATTGGTTTATACGTAACTTTTAAATATAGAAATTCATAAAATAATATAGGTATGGTTGAAGGCCAATGAGGCTGGACGAAGAGGCCGAGGTCTCCCTTCCAGACTGGCACCATTTTTTTTGTTATCATTTGTTTTTTTTTTTTTTTCGGATGGATAGGCCAAAGTCTCCGTTCCAGACTTGCAGTTCTTTGGTTGGACGAGATCTCCGTTCTAGACTCGCAGGTTTCTGAGGTTTTTCTGGGCTGGACGAAGAAGTCGAGGTCTCCGTTCCAGCGTCGAACGTGTCGTATCGCTCTCAGGGCGACTGTGGCATTTTATGGATGTGCCGGGGCTGGCGGTCGTGAGGCTGGTTGGGTGAGGCTTGTTCTCGCTATAGTGCATAGATTCTAAGCAGCTATTAGATTATTAGTTAGTGCTGTCGGAATGGACGTGATTTCGAGCAGCTTATGCATTTTAACAAAACCAGTAAGATTGCGGTGTGTGGGAGGTGATTCCAAGCCACCCGCGCAAAATTACTTGTTTTCGTGATAAGCGTAGGAGCTTGGAGCGGACGTGATTCCAAGCCACCCACCCAAATCATTGCGTATTTAAGTTAGTAAGTAGATATTTCATTATTGCGTGTGAAAATGAGTGTTATTTTAATAACAAACGTATGTTAAAAGAGATGAATAAAGCGAGTTTAAGCGGAGCGTAGAGGCCGATGAAGTTATGCATTTAATTTTGTGCGACAGCTCATGACGAATAGCGAAAATCGTAATTAAATTCGAAAGTCCACCAATTTCCTGTGCTTATATGAAGTGGATGTTTTAACCCGGGATATTAAATACAATTTTTACCAAGCAGATATGCGTTATTTACCATCGCGATGCGTTCTCCACGTCGTGTTCTATCTGCACGTATCATTATGCTAAATGTAACATGCAACCCTGTCGTGTATTTATTGGTCAGTTGATAGCTGGTACGGTGAGTTTGTGGCGTGAGAATATGTATATATATTTATTCACAAATCACACACAGAAGATTATGCATTCACGAGTTCAAAATTGCTTCGTTCTGCGCTACTACGTCACTCTTGACTGCTTCAGCGAATGAAATAAAGAGAGAAAAAACAAGAGCTGAAGGAAAATGATGTAAAAATTGCACATAAAAACCAGCTGAACTAATGTTTAGATGCGCAATGCGCAACCTTCTATAACTCCATCATAATATTTATTTGCTTGTCCTTGAAAAAACTAGGTCACTAGGGCAGTAGCACAGCAGGCCAGTAGAAAAAGTTGACTTTTTCATTTCGGGACTCGGATTTTTTTTGTAATCCTGACAGTTTGTGATGTTTGTTGTTAAAAAAAACAAGTCCTGCCCCAGCCCCAACAAACATAATCAACTTTATGGAATTAGCCGAAAAATGTACAACTCTTAATAGCCGCGCATTTACAGGGTGCGTTAGGTATTCTACTTTACATAATCCGACCTTTGGTCAGTAGATGTCGCTGAGCCACGTACTAAATACTGCCGCCACACGGAACGGTTCGCAACTTGGATGAAAGGGTATAAAATGCAATTGCATTTTCGCAATTCAACATTATTTTCGACGTGTATTGTCGATAATGTTGAAATTCGTGAAACTAAGTATTTTAAATTTCGACCAAATAACTTGATAGGTAGAGATATGTAATGCGCGACATGTGTGGCGTGTAGCTCCCATGAGACCTAAAGTCGGAATTGCCATGCATTCACAGTCAGAAATGAAGTGTAGAAATTTTGACATTTGGTACACTTTTTCAGTTAATGAATGGAAAAAATGTCATTGATTTAAAACACGCGGTGGTGAGTAGAAAAGCTGTAGATTTGGTTATCTTTTCATTAATTAAGTTTACCTTTTTATTTTCAGATATGCGGTTACAAACATATCGAAAAGATAATACAGAGCTGTAGCGCAAATAATTTTACATAAGCGCACATGATTAACGTTCAGGCAGTAAAGTAGTTTTAAGGAACATAACATTTAACCTTAAATGAAGTTCTCTCGTGAAGAGTCTGTTTTAACACTTGCACTGAGATGTCTGATTAAATATCATTGGCAAGAACAGGAAAAAACCGGACATGTTAAGAGTATTACTTGGCGGTAAACTAGAAGCTTTGCTTTAATTCGTTGTGCAACAATTGTGACAATGACAATGGATAATTTACTAATAAAAAGTTTTACCACGCATAGGATTTTTTGTCATACGATTTTTCCGTAACTTTATTGAGTGAACAGAAAAGGCTACTGGTAACAATTAAAAGGGAAAAGTTATTGAACTTCGAACGAGCTGCTGTTTACTTCTATGTCTTGTTATATGCAGGTATTTTGGTTAATAATAGAATAGCGCTGGAAAATTTGTCTTATAAATGGGCTTCTCTGCTTCCAGCTGCTGTGGTTTCGTATAACTTGGTGTCGTTTGCCTTTCCACTGCTGAAGAGATCATTCAGACGATTTTGTATCAGATCATGTATTGGATCGGTGCGTCGTATCAATTCGTCAAGGTTACTCTCGCGGAATGTACGCACTATTTGCAGTGGCTTTTCGTGTTGCGAACGTGTCATTGCTTTCGCTGGCTCGGCCAGTGCACGTTTCATCGATTCAGGATTATCCCGGAGCAAGTGTTTTCTTCGAAACCCCTGGGTAGCTGGTAATACTAGCATCATCTGCATTGTATGCCGTCAAGTCAGCGGAACTGTTGCATCGGGGTAATTGTTGACTACTCACTGTGTCTATCCAAGAATGGCGATGGGTTGGATTATCGATTTGATTTAGAGCATATGACATACCAGGTTGTAAAAAGATTTGAAGACATACCGGCGTTTTGCAGACTTCCAGCCAACGCCATTTCGTCGATTGTTAAATGTGGTAAGCATATATTCATTCTTGTAGATGTTGTATTTTGAGGAACGTGCAAAGGCGGAACGAAATATGATGCTTCCTCTTTGCGAACATCCATTATCTTTAGTGGGTATTAAAGTAATTGAGCATATACGAGGTCCACATTTAATCTCTCATGCGTAGTTCGTTCTCCCATTTGTCGCCCGCCTTAAAACTAAGCCAAATTCCTGCAATGTCAATCTTTCAGTTCTGAGATTTTAATTTTCTAATTTGCCGCTGCCGAGAGAGTGACGAACGAATAATGAAGACTGAACAGGACACTCTTGGTAGCAGCGCAGTAAAATAATTTGGATGTCGTGTAAACACCATTTTACATTTTTGTAATATATTACAATACCATATTCACTATTCATAAGTACTCTTTTTAATTCATTAAAGGCGAACAGGCAATTGGCTAACGTGAGGAAATAATAAAATTGCAATCTGCCAAATAAAGTCGTGTGCACTTTCTTAACATTAAAACTCCCAAAGATCCATACAATTTACATATTTTGTGTTCTTTAATTTTAAAATATTTGTCATGTCGATCCTTTTGATAAATCAAAATTTGTATTCACTACATTACTAGAACAATGTACTGTAACTATGGTAAAGGAGGTTTACAAAAGAAAAGCTTTACGAGACTGAAGTCAGCTGTCCATTGAGCGCTGTATGCTATTGCCGAGACCATCAGTGTTGGTACTAACCTACACGATAACGACCAAGGTCGGTACACATGTAAATAGGTTTTCAGCTTCATAAATGTTCCAGTATATGTGTGTTGAGTTGGGGTTGATGATTTTCTATTAATTAATGACTCACGTCTTGTGCTCTCGTTTCAGTGCATCCACGAATTTTATTAGGCTTATCATTTAGTTTATGGCTGCGCTCATGTACTCTTACCGTTCAAATTTTTTCGATACTTATTTGATTTTCAGTCCTGATGTCTCTTTCCTTAGGATTCACTTCCATAGACGCCGTATTCGCTTAATTTAAGAGCATCGTGCAAATAGCCATATGTACATAAATAGTTTATATATGGTTATGCGTGTAATTACACTCGCGGTTTGTTTTTGAAGATTGCTTTTTCTAAACTAAAAGATTGGTTTTGCTAAAATAAATACCCACCTTATATGTGTCTATTGGCTGAGGCAGTAGAAGAAATGTATTCGTTTTCTTCTGTATATATGTAGTATGCGGGAGGATCACAGCCTTGAATCAAATAAATATCCTTTTGAATGGCTTTTTGGCTTGCTTACTATACACAACAAATTTGGATAGGCAGTGCATGGCTGATGACGGACCTTAAAGCCATGAAGGTAATTTATTGGATATCCTGACTATCACCTCTCCTTTTCCGATGCCTTATGACAGTTTTCACAAAAACGCGGTCCCGCAAATAAAGTTGCTTGTGAAGCAAAAAAAGCTTTTCGCTAGATACCCCAACGTGGCCCGATTAACTACTCAAATATACACCGGTAGGACGAATTAATAATGGTTGATTCCATGCTTAGAACCTTTTAATTAGACGAAGGTATGCACTGATAAGAAATGAACCACAAGTTCATGAGGCTAGCTAAAATTGCGGAACCGTTTCGAGAATATACAACACGTCGGTGATATTACCTGAATGCGCTTTCAGGAATTGGTGAGGGTAGATCGCCACGAAGGTTGTGAGATGTTAATATGTCCCGGGGCATTCAACATGACCACCGGTTCCTTGCCCTGGGAGCTCCTGTAACGCTCACGGGCCAACGATAATCAGTTGTATGTAGTAACGACTGCTCCCGCTCGTGATAGGGGTGCTGAAAGTGTCGCTTGGGGTTATTCCATGGTTGCTAATCCACGGCAAAGGTTAAAAAAAAATTATGTTGAAGGGGAAGCAATCATTTCAGCTGATGTTGACTTTTCAGCGGTGAAACAATTTCGTGAACAAATTCCAACGTTTAGGCAACGGCGTTTGGACGTACGTACAACAAAAGCTGTTAATGCGTGTGGGGATTGAAAAAAACGCGATTTTATGTACTAAAATAAAACTATTTTTATTGATGGTGGGCCACGATTCCAAAATATGATTAAGCGTCACAAAGTAGCAATTTGAGTTAAGATTACAAATGAAATAAATTTACGCATAATTAATCGAAATTTGCATAAAAAGATCTTAACGATATTTATCTACTCGTTGAAGCTTATTATAGTTTCTCATAAAGAGTTCAAACTAAATTCAAGAAATTTAAAAATTTATTCTAAATGCTGTTGGCCTCGTGTCTTTGGCCGAGTGCATTTAATTTTTGTAGCAGACAGTGGATCTGTGTTAGGGTTTTGGTGTCCTCGCTCGGGGGAGCGAGTGAATTTGGGTTTGATTTTGTAGAAATTAAAAAATAAGTGTTTTGTGGCAGATGGGGGAGCTGCATTAGGTTGTTGGTTGGCCTCGTTCCGGGTGAACGAGAGCTGGGTTTTGAAATTTTTAAAATTTAAAATTATAATGGGCCGAGTGCATTTCTTTTCTGTAGAAGATAACCGATCTGCATTAGGGTTTTTGGTTGGCCTCGTTCTGGGTGAACGAGCGCTGGGCTTAATTTTTTTTGGAAAGTAGGGATATGGAGGAACGGAGGGATTGTTAGGAGGAGCTCTTAGCCTTCTCACAATCCGTCTCTTCCGTTCGAAGGAGGATCAGTTTGACCAAAGGTCGTCTGACTTGACCCTTCTCGGTTTTGAGATAGACTACGCGTACTCGGCCATCTTCGCCGGGATGTACGTTGACAACTCGACCTAACCTCCATTCGTTGGGAGATAAGTTGTCCTTTTGAGGACAGCGAGATCTCCCACTTTTATATTTTGTCTCGGATGCTTCAAGCGTATTTGAAGTTCGGATAGATATTCCACTTTCCATCGTTTACAAAAGGTGTGATGGAGGGGTTTGAGTGTCTGCCACCGATTGATCATCGAGGCAGGGCTCTCACTCGCATCTGGTTCTGGCGGAGCCAGTAGGTGTCTGCCTGTGAGGAAGTGGCCTGGGGTAAGCGGCTCTAGGTCCGTTGGGTCATTGGATGCCGGGCTGAGCGGCCGCGAGTTCAGGCATGCCTCGATGCGGCACAAGAGTGTATGGAATTCCTCGAATGTGAATTTGTATGGTGAGGCTATCTTTTTGAAGTGGCTTTTAAAGCTTTTCACTGCAGCCTCCCACAGCCCTCCCCATGAAGGAGGAAATGCCACGTAAGTTACTGGTGGCTGTATTTTGAGACAGCGTGCTCTCGCGCTTGTGAGATGAAAGTCTTGTATTCTGATCGTAAGGATCGTGACGCTCCGAGAAAGTTCGTACCGTTGTCGGAGTACATATTTTTTGGGCATACGCGCCTAGATACAAAACGGGCAAATGCCACGAGAAATGATGGTGTGCTGAGGTCAGTCGTGGCCTCCAGACGAATTGTTCGTGTGGAAAAACACACGAAAAGCCAAATATAGCCTTTGGATAGGCGACACCCCTGCCGCGGTAACTTTTGATGTCAAAGGGTCCGGCGAAGTCGACTACAGTATTCGTGAATGCACGGCTGAATGTCGGGCATTCGCGAGGGAGAATACCCATAAGTTGGGTCTGAGCACGCTTTCGTTGTATAGTGCAAATTTTTCAAGTGTGAATTGTTGCCCTAATCATGGTTTTGATGTTAGGTATCCAGTATTTGGTGCGTATCAGACGTAACATGAGTTGGTTTTCCCCATGCAGACTTTGTTGATGAAACATTAGGACTGTCAGACGGGATAACCTGCAGTTGTATGGGAGGAGGATTGGGTGGCGTTCATTAAAAGCTAAGTCCCTTGACGCCCCGAGTCGCCCTCCTACCCGAATGATGCCATGTTGGTTTATGTAGGGATTAAATGAGAGTACTGCACTTTTCCTTTCAATTGGTTTTCCGGCATTCAAATCTATATATTCTGAACTGTAATGTTGTTTCTGATAGATTTTAATTAAAAGTCGTGTAGTGGCCTTAACTTCATCAGGGGAGATTAAGTGCGACATGACATGGAATGAATTTTTTGTTTCGGGGTGAGTTCTTCGGTAGAACCTCATAACGTATGATAGCACTCGTAAAACCCTAGGTAGGTCAGAAAAGCGTTAGAGAACATCAGTAGAATGTGCGGTTGTCGTTGCGCAGGTCTTCGCCTTCTTTTCCTCTAAGGAGGTGATGTAGTAATTTTCTTGTGCTGGCCTTTGGGAAGTGTCTTCTTGCAGCCAAGAAGGTCCCTGCCACCACAACGAATTGTTGACCAATTCAGACGCAGGTAGTCCTCTACTACCTAAATCGGCTGGGTTTGATTTTTAATTTACGTGCGACCAGTTCTTATTTCCGTCCATGTCGATGATCTTGGTGATCCGATGTGCGACGAAAGTGGACCAAGAACAGGGCGGTTTCCTTATCCATGCAAGGACGATGGCTGAATCCATCCAATGGTGGACTTTCACTGGTCTCAATTTGAGATTCCTGAAAATTGATTCGGCGATTTCCGCTAACAGCACGGTTCCGCAAAGTTCCAAACGTGGAAGAGAAAAAGTTTTCACTGGGGCTACTCGGGTTTTGGCTAGAGGCAAGTTTGTGCAGACATTATCATCCGTTTTGACGCGCATGTAAATGGCTGCTGCATAAGCCTTCTCGGATGCGTGATAAAATCCATGGATCTCGATGTCGGTTCCTGGAGAAAAGTTTACCCATCTAGGTATCCTTATTTTATCGATCTCATGGTATTGGTCGGTGAAGGTTTTCCATTGTTCAAACGTACTGGTCGATACTGGTTCTTCCCAAGCGGTGCCTTCTAACCAACTACTCTGCATGAGTATTTTTGCCACAATGACCATTGGTGCCAGCCATCTTAATGGATCGAAAAGTTTGGCGATTGCCGATAGTATCGCTCTCTTCGTAATGTTTTCCGGGTTGTCCAGCGTACCTGCTTTAAAATAAAATAAATCTGAGTGGGCATTCCATCGAATGCCTAATGCTTTCACCGAACTGGTATCTTCGAATGCCAAGAAGTATTCACTGAGCAGGTCTGCTTTGGGGATGTCCCTAAATTCGATGTCCATTTGCGAAGTGGAAAGTTCGCTGAATCTAGGACTTGACGAATTTCATCTTTGGATTTAATGGTCGATTTGATCGTATGCCCACCCGCTAACACGTCATCTACATACATGTATTCTCGCAGTATGCTAGCCGCTGTAGGGTGTGAATTTGATACGTCGTCTGCTAGTTGTAGGAGCGTTCTTATCGCGAGATATGGAGCGCAATTCACTCCGAAGGTAATCGTCTTTAATTCGTAGAGACTAATAGGGTCATTCGGGGAAGTGCGATACACAATGCGTTGAAATTTGGTGTGCTTTTGGTTCACCAAAATTTGTCGATACATCTTTCCGATGTCGCTTTTGAAGACGAAACGGTATAGTATCCATCGTAAGATAAGGATGGGTATATCGGCTTGTAGAACTGGGCCGGGGAGGAGGACATCATTTAACCTAGTGCCATTCGCAGTAGGGCTCGAGGCATTAAATACTACGCGTACCTTTGTAGTGGTACTTTCTGCTTTTACAACGGCGTGGTGGGGTCGGAATTAGTTATCCGAATCGTCGGATGGAATATTGTTTTTGATTTTTATCATATGTCCGAGAGTTTCATATTCTGATAACACTCGAACATACTCTCTACCTAACTCTGGGTTTTTTATTAGTCGTCCCTCATTCCGGAAGAATTGAGAGCATGCTCGCTTCAGGGATGGTCCTAAATTAATATAATTAGGGTAATCCTGCCTGAATGGTAGTGACGCGGCGTATCTTCCATCTTCATCACGTTTCGTTGTTTCCTTAAATAATTTTTCACAATACCTCTCTTCGTTTAATATTTTATTTTTGGGCACATTTTCTACCTCCCAGAAAGCTATCAGTTGATTGTCCAACGCAACCTCGTTGTAGAAGGACATGATGATCTTCGTTGGATTCGGTGCTTCGATACGACCGGTTAGTATCCAACCGAACACTGTCTCTTGGGCCAGAAGTGTGTTAAGCACGTTTTTCTTAAGGCCACTTAATATGATTTGGGGATATATGTCTCCGCCAAGTATGAGGTCTATGTCTTCGTTGACGTAGAACCTTTTGTCTGCCAAAACCAAGTCTGGGAATGCCTGCATCGTCATGGCATTGATATGGCAGGATGGTAGATTCCCAGTGAGTTTGGCTAGAACTAGAACGAGTGTAGTTAGGCTGAAGCAGGGATCCACTGGTGAACGTAATTCGATGTTGGATGCTTCTTTCACCTGAGCTGACACCGCATTTTTGATGCATGAAACTTGGGCATGCATTTTCCTCGCTGGCAAATTGATTCTGCGTTTCAGTCTTTCAGTTATAAAGGAACATTCAGACCCAGAATCAACCAATGCCCGCGCGGAGAAGTCGGTACTATTATGGTGGATGTGTACGCGAGCAGTTCCCAATAGCACACCTGTACTGGAATTGGCATGGCAGGATTTGACATTCTGGTTCGTAGAGGAAGGTGATTGTCCCGACTCCTGTCTTTTCTGTGCCTGTGCCGAAGTTGATGGGGTATTATCCGCATCTTTGAAAGGATTGCGCACCGCCTGTTGCTGAAGTGTGTCCGCATGAAGGAGCATGTGGTGACGAGATTGGCATATGGAACAGTTGTACGAACTGGTTCAAATCGTCACTGTGTGTTCTGGGGATAAACAATTCAGGCAGCCATTTGTGGATTTAACGAATTTAATCTTTATACCGGGGTTAAATCGCAAAAGCGTGAACAGTTGCGTAATCTGTGCTCAGTAAATTTGCACATTTTACACATTGATTTTGTTGCTTGCTTGGATAATTTTGTTTGAAAAGCATCAAGTTTTTTCGTAGGGGTTTCTGTCAATTGTCGCGATGCGTTTGATTTTTGCACTTTTGAAGCGGCATTAGCTGTGGAACCAGACACTGTTTCAAGTATCTGAAAACGATTTGACAAGAATTTGTCCATATCCTCCCACTTGGATATGTCCGTTTTGTGGTCAATGCTCTGCTCCCATAGAGCCAACGTATTTCCAGGTAATTTTGTCGAGCATAAATAGGTAATAACCGCATCCCAATTTGAAACATCTATCTGATGGGTTTTTAAGGCTACCAAACAATTATTTATGTCGCGTTATAAAGTTTTAATTGAGCTTCCGCACTCACTATCTATCACTATTTTTCAGATTAAATAAAATTTTTAGTTGCGAGTTTACGAGAATCCGTTTATTCTGGTATCTCTCACATAGGTTTTTCCAGGCTGTTTCGAAGCCTTCATTTGTCAAGGGACATTTCTTTACGATGTCCTTTGCCTCACCTTGAGTCTTTTGGTTAAGGTGGAACAACTTTTCAACTGGGCTTAGGCGACTGTTGTTTTTGTAGATGGCTGTGAACAGGTCACGAAACGTTGGCCAAGATAGGTAGTCGCCCTTGAATACCTCAGTATCGCAAGCTAGCAGGCGGATACTGTGTTCACGCGCACGATCTCCTTCGGGTCGAACCTCGCTATCTCTTTCCTGCTTCAATTTGGCTTGAAGCTCAAACATGTTCGACATGCATCCCAGGAATACGGCATATGCTGCTTTATGCTTGATCTTGACCGCTGCAATTTTCTTTGTGTCAAGCGTGCCAGAGTCAAGTAACTCCTCGAGGGCGGTCTCTGCTTTTTCCCACTTAGCTTGCAACTCTTTTTGCTGTATTGCCAGCGTGTCTACTGTGTGCAGAGCCGCACTTATGTCATTGAAGTTGGCCCCGAACTCGATTATTCGATCGGCCAATCTGATGTAAGGTTCCATATTTCTGTATGAAAAGTTGTGAATTAAAACGGGGATATAAAACTAAAAAAACCTGAGCGATTAACCCAACCAACAACTTTTAAATTACGCAAAGTTTAATTTATTGCTTTGAATTTGTTTATTTTCGGACTTTGCAGATTATTTTGTGCCGTAAAACAGAGAGCAGGGGGGCAACACCAATGTGTACTGTGTGAAGTAAAGGGGGGCCACTCGCCACTTGAACGTTCAATTTAAAAAAAAAATAAGTGCGCGCGTTGATATAAACTCGACAAAAAGTGTAAAAATTTAATAAAAGTCTTGTGCGAAAAGCGACTGTGTGACAAAAATTTATTGGATTAGTGCAGATTAAAGGGACACAAAGGAAAAATGCAAAATTTCCGCAATCGAAATTGCGTGAAAGTTTTTTATATGAAGGTGAGGTTATGTGCACCTCTTCCTTGTGCTGTGTCCGGAGAGCCTTACCGCTGGTCGGGGGACAGACCAGATATTCACAAGGACTCAAAAAGAACGTTGCTTCGCGTTTGTACTTATTTTTTCTATTTGAAACTTAAACTTTTTAAACTTTTCGCGGTTAAAACAAAATCACTACGCGTGTGGCACTTAGAATAAAGATCTTTTACCCGATTTTATTTATTTTTATTATAACCAAAAAAAATATGGCAAGAAATATTGCACTTAATTTTGTTTGGTGATGTGCTGGTTTGGTGTGGCAAGTAGCTTGTGTGGTGCAGTGGCTTCCGCTGGCTGTCTCTTGCTCAGTGTTTTGACGCTGTTGTGAAATAATAAACGTTCAAACTTTTTGTGGTATAGCTGTTGGTTGTGGCAAAATTCTCCGCATAGCTGTTTATGGCAATTTCTGCAATTTTGGTGCGGTCAGCTATGATCATATGTTGTGCACTGTAATTTAGGTGCTGTATTTCAAATTCTTGGTGAGATAGGACCATATGTTCGGCCGGGGTGCGTCTGATCCTTGCGAGAAGTGGGCGCACCGGGTCGATCTCAATGAACGGGTGTATGCGGGAATAAAATAAGAGAAAGACGAGAATTTCTCGTTATAATGGGTGAAATTTATTGGGTAAATATGAATAATTTGGATACACTATTACCTGAATAAATTGCGGAAGAACGGCAGAGATCGCTGGCAGAAGTGAGCTGGTTGGCGGCTAAAATCCAAGAGACCGGTTGTGTCCTCCGTTTTCGGAGGGGAAAGTCACACACACGTAAACGCCGATATGCGTGTGCATAAGTGCTGAAAAAAAACACATACACGTGCATGTGCATGCATAGGGCGGTGATGGTGTGGGTGGCTATGGGTTAAATCGAGCTTCGAGAATCGAATTGCAGAGTTGCATTAGGGGGATCGCACTCAGATGCGGAAAAGGTAGGCAACCTGCCTAAACAGGCGTGTGTACATATGTATGTTAAGTGAGGTTATTTGAAGATTAAGACAAAAGGAGAATGTATCATAATAGAAGTGTTAAATAGATATAATTTTAGTGGTTAAGCATTGTTATTGTAATATCACCATTTGCCTGTGTGCAAATTAGTATAAAAGGGCGACAAATCCTTAAGTAAATTGAGTATTTAGATAGCACTAGCTAAGTATAGTAGTTGGCTGGTTAAACTGGTCAGCGAATAGTACACCTGGGGCTTTCACCTCACGAGTACTTAGTCAATATACTTGTTGGGCGGTTCTCACCCCCATCAACCGGAAGGGTTAGTGGGTGGTTTTCACTTCCGTTACCCTTTAATAAGCCAGGCTTAGAAATAAGAAAAATAATAATTTGGAAAAAATAAATACATACATACGTTTTATACATAATTACAGGGTTTCTTTTACTAGGTATCTAACTCTACTCTAGGGAACCCTGGACGGACCGAGTTCTACCCCGGCATAAGGAAGAGTCCTCATAAATGCCGCCTGAGCAGGGACTCTAATCAGAGCAATCAAAACCGAGGGAATCTCCAGCACAAGAACCACACAGAGGATTTCGAAACACATACCACAAAGGATTGCGAGATACAAAATCTCCAGAGGAAAGGGCACAGGGAGAAAGCAAAATAACCAGCAGGCATGGTGAAAGTAACTTGTGTGTATTACCCCAATCGTGAGGAACTTCTCAAATACGCATCCGAGTTTGGGCTGGAAGGCAGCGGAACGGTGGAAGAGCTAGGCAAGCGCCTAGTTAGCTTCATCCAGACGAAAAGTCCCGACTCAAGATTCCAGGAGCGATTCACAGAATTAGCCCTACAGCACGCCCGACCAACAATCACGGTAAGCCCACTAACTCCGAAAGAAAACACCGAGCAAGCATTGCCAGGCGGCAACGCACAGGAAAACGGCAACGAAACAACCAGGCACGAAGAGGCGTCACCAACACTGCCATACACCATGTACCAACCAACGCCACATGCTAATATTATGGATCACGTACGGAAATGGGACTTGCGATACGACGGGGGTAAGGACCCGAAGGGGTTTATTGAACGGGTCGGGGAGCTGGCAAACAGTTACGAAATTAGTCGTAACTCTATTCCACGAGCGCTACCAGAATTATTTATTTATTTATTTATTTAAACCAATTAAAAAAGAATCTTATAGGCTAATTATAAAAGTATAAAGTAGTTAACAATGTATAATAATATAAATTACCATACTTATAAAAAGTATTTAAAATACTCAGAAAGCCATCCTTCGAACAAGAAAAATCTATCTCACAAAATTTAGAAATTCTATTGAACTCAATTAAGGCTCTAGTAATTGGAGCATTCCGCGCATAAAGAGCCCTGAGAACACCAATATGAAAAAACTTAGAAGCACGAAGAGCTCTAGCCGGTATATTAATGAAAATCCTCTCCAAGAGCACAGGGCAATAAACAACCCCACGTAACAAATCGAAAACGAACGACAGCGATAAAATTGTCCTCCTGTCCTGCAATGATTTTAAGTTAATCAATAAGCAAGGAGCTTTATAAGTCGGGATAGGATCCGAGAAGCGCAGACTGCGTAATACAAAGCGTACGAATACTTTTTTGGATTCGTTCAATTCTTGCAACATGGCAGGAATAATACGGAGACCAGATGAAACAAGCGTACTCAAGTTTGGATCGCACAAACGCAGAATATAAAAGCTTTAGCGTATACGGGTCACTGAAATCCAAGCTATGATGCCTAACAAAAGCTAGCATGGCATACGACTTAGCAATGCACACATTAATATGACTTGAAAACGAAAACTTCGAGTCAAATATTACTCCCAAGTCCTTAATTTCACTAACCCGCAACAGGACCGAGTTTGGTATTTGATACACGGTATCAATCTAATTGACACGCTTCGAAAAAGTTATTTGAAAGCACTTTTTTAGGTTAAGCGATAACCGATTATTATTACACCAGTTACTAAGTTTATCCAAAGCTTCTTGCAGCAATACCGCATCATGAAGGCTATGAATAGGCAAGTATATCTTAAGGTCATCTGCATACAGCAAGAATCTTACTTTAGAGAAGCAAGAGCGAATATCATTAATAAACATGACAAAAAACAGTGGACCCAGGATACTACCTTGTGGAACACCGGAGGAAGCAACGAATGGACGAGACCTAACACCATCAACACCGAACAACCATGCAACGACGATTAAATAAGTAGGATTCAATCCAACTCAAAAATACTGAGTGAAAGCCCAAACAGGCTAACTTTTTTATCAAAATAACATGGGAGACCCGATCGAATGCCTTGGAAAAGTCAGTATACACAGCGTCAACCTGATATCCTGCCTGAAAAGCTGCGAGGCAGTCATCCGAGAAAATAGTCAGATTAGACACAGTTGAACGTCCTGGAAAAAATCCATGCTGCTCTGGACACACAAAATTCTTTACACAGAAACGTAATTTATCTTGGATGATACATTCAAAGAGCTTCGCAGTGGTGGAAAGTTTTGAAATAGGCCTATAATTAGTAATATCATTTTTATTGCCGCTCTTGAAAATAGGTGTAATGAACGCTACTTTCCACGCATCAATAAAAGTACCTGTAGATAACGAATTATTAAAAATTAACAACAGTGGATAGACTAGGGAATTACATTGCTTAAACAAAATTGCAGAGAACACATCGATATTGTTACCCGTCGACGTCTTAAGCCGAATAAGCCCATTAAAACCATCTTCCTTAGACAGTACTACATTACCGAAGTCAATAGAAGCCTGAATATTAAAAGTAATATTATCATGATTGACAGAGTCGGAAGTGAAATTGTTCATAAAGTATTCAGCAAAAAGATTTGCAGCGCCCTCCGGAGTATCGACAGCTTCTTCAGCAAGAAAAAGAGAGGACGGAATATTCGAAACTGATTTCTTCGAGTTGACAAAGTTCCAAAATGATTTTGGGTTAGATTTAAGATTTTCCTCAAAATTTAAAATATAATTTCTGTGTAAGAATTTATCCAGACACGCGAATTTCTTATCACACTCTTTATACAGGTTGAAAAACGTTGGAATTTGAGTTCTTTTAAATTTACGGAAAAATTTATTTTTCAAGTTCCGGAGTTTCATCAAGGCTCTATTATGCCATGGCACCATTGTACTTCTTTTTGGAAGCCAAGGGAATGACATTTCTACAAATTTGCAGAACAGTAGACTTAAATATCTCAAACCTTTTAGTGGTATCAAGACTGCAAAACAAATTATCCCAATTTATTTCCAGCAAAAGATTGTTCAAGTTCGAAAAATCACATCTCTTAAAATTAAAAGAAAAATTAGAGCTGGCAGTACTCGCTTCGGCAAATTTATAAAACTCAAGATCAAGAACTAATGGAACATGATGCAAATCGGATTTTTTAATAGGAGAAATACATTCAAAAATTGAAAAATTTAGATTATTAGATAAAAATATCAAATCCAAAGTACGACCTAGTCTGTTTGAAAAACGATTAATTTGTTTAATATCAATACTTAAAAAACTATCTATTAAATATATTTCACTGGAGCCAATGACCTCACATGGTATTAAAGCCGAGTTTGATAGAGTCTGTGAGCATTTAACATTACCCAGATTAAAATTTGATACCCATATCGTACAAACACATTATAGAGTCACCCCTGGTCAACCCTTATGGCGATATCTCGCAAAGACGTCCACCTATAGAACTAAGGCCCACTCCCTTTTAAAATACTCATTAACACCTTTCATTTGATACCCACGCCCTTTTAAAATACTTATTAGCACCTTTCATTTGATACCCATATCGTACAAACAAATTCAAGGGTTACCCCTGGTCCACCTTTATGGCGATATCTCGAAAAGGCGTCCAACAATAGAAGTAAGGCCCACTCCCTTTTAAAATACTCATTAAAACCTTTCATTTGATACCCATATCGTACAAACAAATTCTAGGGTCAGCCCTGGTCCACCTTTATGGCGATATCCCTAAATGGCGTTCACCTATAGAACTATTACCCGCGCCCTTTTAAAATACTCATTAACACCTTCCATTTGATACACATGTCGTACAAACACATTCCAGGGTTACCCTAGGTTCATTTTCCTACATGATGATTTCCCCTTATTTTGTCTCCATAACTCTCAGCAGAGTATGTAATGTTCGGTTACATCCGAATTTAGCCTTCCTTACTTGGTTTCTCTTGCAATTCGTTTTGCTTTGATCGTCAACAAAGTCAAAGTTGAGCAACTCGTAGGAGTGCGGTTAGCTGAACTCAAACACACATATTTGTGTACATCATATCATTTTTCTTATTAACGAGATAGTTTAGCTATATTAGCAAAGATAAGTTAGGGTGTCTCGAAATTTTACAACTTTGAAATTTTGTTCTGTAGAGTTATGATAAGACTTTGATTAGCGTATTAAGAATTTTAATGATTGATTAAATTGTAAATGAATATTAGTTGGGTCGATTTATTTATTAGGGTGGGTTGAAGATGGGAACTTGGTTAGCCAAAGTCATTCCATTAGAGTTGGTGGTAGGTATTGGTTTTGGAGGATGAGGTGGCGGTGAGGGCTGTGATTACGCTTTGACGGACGCTTAACATGATAGGGAGTGCTACCTAAATTAACGGAGCCTAGTAGCACTCATGGATTCTTTGCGCTTTGCAAGAAATGGGGTGGGCGGCTCCACCCGACAGGACGGTCCTCTTCCGCTCTAGTTATAATTCTATACCTTTTCTATTTTAGGCATGATTTTCTCCTTTCTTTTTGTTGTCTGATAGGAAACAGGGCGGGTGGTCTTGACCCCCGACCCATCCGACGAGCTAGCTGGGGCCAGCAAGCATGCCTCCCCGTTCTGTCCCTAAACACAAAGCTACATAACAAAAATGGCGCCCAACGAAATAGCCCAGTTACTTCTTTATTTTAACATTATTCATCTGTTTTACCTTTCTTTTAGTTGTACTCTTTTTACATTTCTTTGCATTCTCTAGCCAACTTTTTTTGCTTTACCTTTAATAATGTTCATCCTATCAAGTATTCTATTTTTATACATTTCATGAAAATTAAATGATACATTAATTTCGTCACGTAACCCAAAATTGTAAGTCCTTAAAGGAAAATAGATAGACCCACCATTAAGTATACCGAAATAATCAAGACGAAGAGCTGAGTTGATTTAGCCATGTCCGTCTGTCCGTCTGTCCGTCTGTCCGTCTGTCCTTCTGTCCGTCTGTCTGTTTGTATGCAAACTAGTCCCTCAATTTTTGAGATATCTTGATAAAATTTGGTGAGCGGGTGTATTTGGGTGTCCGATTAGACATTTGTCGGAACCGGCCGGATCGGACCACCATAGCATATATCCTCTATACAACCGATTTTTCAGAAAAAGAGAATTTTTGTCATATCTTACTCAATTTAACAGATTGAAGCTTCAAACTTCACCATATAATTTCGTATATTGCACATATTGTTGCCTGAAAAAACTGATGAGAACGGTCGTATATATAGTATATATCCCCCACAACCGATTGTTCAGATAAGAAACTTTTCGAATTTACTGCCCTATTTTAAGAGCTATAGGCTTAAAATTTTAACAAATGCTTACGTATATAGCATATATTGTTGTCTAAAAAATCAACGAAGGCGTATGGCATATTTGTTGTTGGAACAGAAGCTGTCTCAGCTGCAGAATAAGAAGTATTGACTGCACTGAGTACACCATTACCATCAGGCACAATTATTTCCTTACCACTATCCTTCTCTTTGGCCAAAGGGCCACTAACAATGCCACGCACTTCACTGAATTCAGATAGCAAGTGCGACACAATCGATTTATTTTCAGCAAGCATAGAGCGCAAATCAATGATTTCAGTTTGTGGAGTCTCAACTTTATTGCGAAGGCATTCACTATCTTCTCTCACGGCATTAACCACTGTGAGGACCAAATATAACACCATTAATTTGGCCCACACAAAACGACCCCACATCATATTCAATACAACACTAACACAACAGCCAGTCACAAAAGGCTATAGCAACAGACCAACCAACAAGTTCAATACAGCATACATCATATTCGATACAACACTAACACACCAGCCAGTCACAAAAGCTATAGCAACAGACCAACCAACAAGTTCAATACAGCATTGACACAACAGCCAGTCACAAAAGGCTATAGCAGCAGACCAACCAACAAGTCTCAGCAACACAACGGGCAAGCACAACACTTTAATGCCAACACAACAAACTAACAAATCTCAGCAACGCAACGAGCGTTCGCAACATCGAACAGCAACCATGGCAACGCAACCATTCGAGCCAGCAATACCAAACAAAGCAATAAAAGGAGCAACACAGCAGGACAGAAGTTAGTTAGCACGGAGCTGTGGCCGTGACCAGAGCTACTTGTGGAGCGTCCCTTGAAGTTGTCGGTTCTACCATGCGGACAGGTCGTTTCACAGGAGTAAGTCGTGGCCTCAAGTGGTGAATGTGTCGGTTATACCACCAAACACCGCTTGAGACTTCGCCAGCAACGGCACTACCACAGTAAAGCGCACCCGCGAACAGGCAGCGTCCGCCCGCCTGCGCCGACAGTAACAGCGCCACAAACAGCGCTACGAAAGCATATACGTTGGCCGCAGCAACACTACGCAAACATATAACGCTAGCCGCAACAGCATCATAGCTAATATATACGCTGGCCATACCATTACGCCAATCTAATACGATAGCCGCAACAGCATCATAACTAATATATACGTTGGCTTCAGTACTGCGCCAATCTACTACGCTGACCACGACAGCGCCCCGATAATATACTGCGTTGACACAGCAAAGTTACGCAAACCTACTACGCCAACTGTACCAGAGTTACCCTCGTGCCGAAGCACGGAGCTGTGGTCGTGACCAGAGCTACTTGTGGAGCGTCCCTTGAAGTTGTCGGTTCTACCATGCGGATAGGTCGTTTCACAGGAGTGAGTCGTGGCCTCAAGTGGTGAATGTGTCGGATATACCACCAAACACCGCTTGAGACCTCGTGAGCAACGGCACCACCACAGTGACGCGCCCCGCGAGCAGGTGACATTCGCCAGCCAAACTACCACGCTGGTCACAATCGCAAACATACTACCTTGGCCATAGCATTACGCCAATCCACTACCCCGGCCACAATCGCACACACTCTACGTCGGCCACAGCATTACGCCAGCCACTAAGCTGACCGCGACCGCACCACGCTAACATATTACGTGGACCACATCACTACGCAAACATACGACGTTGGCCACAGCATTGCGCCAACCCACTACGCTGACCGCAAGCGCCAACATACGACGCGGGCCACAACAGCGCTACGCAAGCACATTACGTTGGTCACCGCACCACGCTGGCCACAACAGCACTACGCACACATACTACGGTGACCACAGCAGAGTCACGCAAATACACGACGTCAACCACACTAGAGTTGCGTACATACACGCCACCGCAAGGCGTCACCGAAACACGTTATACACGCACTCACGCAACGACCAGCCGGGCGTCCTAACGGGACGTTCCTAACGGGACACGCACGCCGACGCAGGGCGTCACAAAACACATTTACACACATACAAGCAACGACAATCGAGGCGTCATAACGGGACACGAGTACCGTTGGCCCACCACGCAGTATAGAGCAAGCTTACAGTGAAACGAAAACAACAAATATTTCTTCTTTTGATTACGTAAAATTTTTCATTTTAATTATAGTGTACATACATATATAGAATTAGAGAAATAAAGTGAATTTATATGACAACGATTTGCACGGTGTCCCAAATTTACAAATCTATTGTAAGCGAACCTTGGACACGGCGAGTATACCCCTAGCACTTATTGAAGAAACGCCGGGATGGAAAAAGCTTCGCAAATACGGACTCGGAAATCCACGAAAAATTTTTATCCCTACAAGCCACCTACAAGGAAACTACGCACATGAGCGACGTAAATGAGGTTAAGACACCGACTCCGTCGAACGGAGGAGGCATACCGAAGGTCGCCGTTACAACAGTAGAACAAACTCAATTCGCATTTCCTCCCAGGAATACAGTACCCACACAACAGCACGTACCATCAGAAATTACGGCATCATCAACCGGCACATCTCAACCCACGCAACCGTACTTACCAGCGGGAATGACGGCACCAGCCATGAACTATACATGCCAGGTAACTCAAGCACCGACCGTGGTGTTTGCGCCCATCATCGACCAGGTAAGAAAGTGGTCCGTAAAGTATGAAGGTGGACGGGACCCGTTAGCGTTCATCGAACTGTTAGAGGAGTTAGCCGAAGTATACGCGCTAAACGTGGAAGAATACGAGAACATAAGCGAGGACTATCGAAGATCATCAGGCGGACATCACCGCGAGTTACGCGACACATCGCCAGTGACACAACCCGGGTGTCACCATCAAAACCTGCAACACAACCACCACCACCACCGAACCTAACGAACCGCACGCCTCCAGGCAATCAGATATACGACCCCAACGGCGTATGCAGGAGATGCGGCGAACGAGGACATGACACCAATAGGTGCCGAAACCCACAGAAAATTTTTTGCTGGGAATGTGGCCGCAACGATATACGAACCATCGAATGCTGCCGCCGACGTCAGGGAAACGACAGAGGGCTCCACGAAGAGGAAGGCGCCGTGAGCCCAAGGGACCTAGCGCCGAAACGGCAGTAACGATACCCAAGGAACCCAGCGCTGAAACGGCAGTAACAATGTACCTAGAGCATGGTCGCCTCTACGCCGTAGCCAAGCTCGGCGCGGAATCAGCCGAGGCGGTCAGCGACACAGGGGCATCAAGAAGTTTCGTCTCGAGCAGCTTAGCAGAACGTGTGGTGAACTCGGGAAGCGGAGAAATGGTGAGAGTGGCCATCAAAATAACGATGGCAAACGAGACTAGCACTACCATCTTCGACGCCATAAGGACTGAGGTACGCCTCGGAGAAGCGTCACTCCACACAGTTTTACACGTCATGCCCGGAGTGTTCGACGACATCATACTGGGCCTAGATACGCTAGGAAGCATGGAAGCCACCATATCATGTGGAGAAGGCCACCTCGTGCTAACCAGACCCCTTGCCTAGTACACACCGAATCCTGGAACCGCGCCAGAAACTATTCAGAGAATAACACCAGCAAGAACGAATATCGCCAGGTACGACAGCCCTGGGACTATTCCAAGTTCAATATCATCAAGAAAGGATATCGCCAGGTACGACAGCCATGGGACTATTCAAAATTCAACATCATCAAGAACGGATATCGCCAGGTACGACACCCCGGGGACTAATCAGAGTATAACACGAGCGAGAAAGGGTAACGCCGGGTACGACACCCCTGGAGCCCCATCTGGAACCATTCAGAGTGTAACAGCACCGAGCAGTAGTAACTTCAAGCACGACGGCATTATGAAAAACAACGACGACGACATACAAGAAGAAGCGGAACGAGTGCGCGGTTTTCTGGCAAAGGCACTCCGAAAATTCGAGAGCATGAGTGGAGTGACGACAATAGCCGAGCACAAGATTGTCCTGACGGACGAACGCCCCATCAAGCAACGTTACTTCCCACGCAACCCAGCCATGCAGACAATCATCAACAGCGAAGTTGATGAATTGCTCCAGAAAGGATGCATCGAGCCATCCTGTAGCCCACACAGCGCACCGATCGTACTGGCCAAGAAGAAAAACGGGAAGTGGAGGTTATGCGTGGACTATCGACAGCTCAACGCCCGATCCGTACCCGACGCATACCACTTACCCAGAATACAACACATCCTGGACAAACTACGACGAGCGAAGTACATCAGCAGCTTGGACTTGAAGAACGGCTACTGGCAAATAACACTGGAGCCCAAGAGCCGGCCCTACACAGCTTTCACAGTACCGGGACGCGGATTATTCCAGTTGCGCGTTATGCCTTTCGGCCTACACTCTGCACCCGCAACGTGCAAAGAGCACTAGATCAGGTTATTGGGCCTGAAATGGAACCCCACACCTTCGCATACCTCGATGACATAATCGTCATAGGATCCACTGTGGAGGAGCACAATCGCAATCTGAGAGAAGTAATGCTACGACTACAGCGCGCCAACCTCAGAATAAATCCGGAGAAATACGAATTCTTCAAGAAGGAAATCCCTACCTAGGACACCTACTAAGCGACAAGGGAATTCACACCGACCCCGAGAAAGTCACAGCCATCAAAGACTTGAAGCCACCAACGAACGTGAAAGAGGTACGCCAATATCTCGGTATAGCATCCTGGTACCGACGTTTCGTACCCGACTTCGCCACGATTAGCCAACCACTCACAACCCTGCTGAAAAAGGGCAAACACTGGGAGTGGGGGGCCGAACAACAAGAGGCCTTCGAGGTCTTAAAGCAAAAGCTCACGGAAGCACCGATACTTGCCTGCCCGGACTTCACCAAGACCTTCACCTTACAAACGGACGCCAGCAATTTCGGGCTGGGTGCCGTATTGACACAGGACCTGGAAGAAGGAGAACGCGTGATCGCCTACGCCAGCAGGAAACTCAACAAGGCGAAAACCAACTACTCGCCCACCGAGAAGGATGGCCTCGCGATAGTCTGGGGAATACGCAAGATGAGGCAATACTTGGAAGGATACCGATTCAAGGTAATCACGGACCATATGTCTCTAAAGTGGTTAAACTCCATCGAAAGCCCTTCAGGCCGTATAGCACGATGGGCCTTGGAGCTTAAACAACACACTTTCGACATCGAGTACAGGAAAGGGAAGCTGAACCTGGTAGCGGACGCACTATCACGGCAGCCACTGGAGACCCTACGCCTAGCAACGACAACAGAGCTACAATGCAAGTGGTGGCACAAGCGCATCGGCGAAGTACGCACTAACCCCGAGAAATTTTCTGACTACACGATACAAGATGGGCAACTGTACCGCCATATTCCCTGCCGGCCACACGATGAGGAAACTGTCCCTTGGAAATTTTGTATACCCACACCACTGCGACAACGAGTGTTAGAAGAAAACCACAACATCCCAAGCGCTGGACACATGGGCATCCGCCGGACGGTAGCACGGATTGCCAACCGGTATTACTGGCCCGGCATGTTTCGGGACATCAGTCGATATGTGCGGCAGTGCGAGTCTTGCCAGAAACATAAGGAGGCACAGCAAAAACCAGCAGGAAAGATGCTCACACAGGTGGCCCAAGAACCATCCACGATCCACACACGGGAACACGATGTTATTAATATTTTTCGTTCGCTTCAGCAAATGGGTGGAATTGGCCCCCATGAGGCGTGCGACAGCAGAGGGCCTTCGCCGCGCGTTCAGAGAACGCATCCTAGCAAGATTTGGTGCTCCCAAGATACTGATATCGGACAACGGCGTTCAGTTCACCAGCACAATATGGCAGCGTTACCTCAAGGAAATGGGGATACGACAACAATTCACGGCGCCCTACACACCGCAAGAAAACCCGACGGAACGGGCGAACAGAACAGTAAAGAGAATCATAGCGCAACTCACCAAATCACAACACAACAAATGGGACGACTTTCTCCCAGAGATCGAGCTGGCCATCAACACAAGTGTAACCGCGTCCACAGGGTTCAGTCCAGCCTGCCTCGTATAAGGACGGGAACCGTGATTACCAGGGGCATTATTTTACGAGGTCAACCTGGGGACGGGCACAGCCACCACCACGGCAGAAGAAAAATCCGACAGAATGCAAGAGGCATTCAGAATAGTGAGGCATAACATAGAACGAGCAGCGGCAGACCAAGCACGGCATTACAATCTACGGCGGAGAAAATGGACCCCCGTAGTCGGCGAACTAGTGCTCGCAAAGGAACACCATCTCTCCAAGGCCGGGGAAAATTTCGCGGCAAAGTTCGCCCCCAAATATGACGGACCCTACCAAATCCTAGGATATGTATCCCCAGTGATACTCAAAATACGAAAACCCAACGGAGGAAAAGAAAAAACTGTCAACATCGCGGAACTAAAAGCATATCATACAGCAGAGATCATCGCGTGAAACCAAACAAATTCAGGGAGAACAATTTTTTATATTGTTAATTAATATCAAGGACAATCTAGCGCCGGTCATTCCAACGCAAACCACCTAGGTGACAACATCGTTTTCTGTTGCTACGAATTTTTTTTCACAAACCAATTATCTACAATGCAGAACCTACTCCCGAACACGATTCGTGACAGAGAAATACCGGGTCACCATAATCAAAAGCAAGGCGCGCATACGATTACTGAATACCGGGGGCTCACTCTCCGAAGTGGTGGGGGGGGGGGGGGGGGAGTGTAAGGACCAAATATAACACCATTAATTTGGCCCACATAAAACGACCCCACATCATATTCGATACAGCACTAACACAACAGCCAGTCACAAAAGGCTATAGCAACAGACCAACCAACAAGTTCAATACAGCATACATCATATTCGATACAACACTAACACACCAGCCAGTCACAAAAGGCTATAGCAACAGACCAACCAACAAGTTCAATACAGCATTGACGCAACAGCCAGTCACAAAAGGCTATAGCAGCAGACCAACCAGCAAGTCTCAGCAACACAACGGGCAAGCACAACACTTTAATGCCAACACAACAAACTAACAAATCTCAGCAACGCAACGAGCGTTCGCAACATCGAACAGCAACCATGGCAACGCAACCATTCGAGCCAGCAATACCAAACAAAGCAATAAAAGGAGCAACACAGCAGGACAGAAGTTAGTTAGCACGGAGCTGTGGCCGTGACCAGAGCTGCTTGTGGAGCGTCCCTTGAAGTTGTCGGTTCTACCATGCGGACAGGTCGTTTGACAGGAGTAAGTCGTGGCCTCAAGTGGTGAATGTGTTGGTTATACCACCAAACACCGCTTGAGACTTCGCCAGCAACGGAACTACCACAGTAACGCGCACCCGCGAACAGGCAGCGTCGGCCCGCCTGCGCCGACAGTAACAGCGCCACAAACAGCGCTACGAAAGCATATACGTTGGCCGCAGCAACACTACGCAAACATACAACGCTAGCCGCAACAGCATCATAGCTAATATATACGCTGGCCATACCATTACGCCAATCTACTACGCTAGCCGCAACAGCATCATAGCTAATATATACGTTGGCTTCAGTACTGCGCCAATCTACTACGCTGACCACGACAGCGCCCCGATAATATACTGCGTTGACACAGCAAAGTTACGCAAACCTACTACGCCAACTGTACCAGAGTTACCCTCGTGCCGAAGCACGGAGCTGTGGTCGTGACCAGAGCTACTTGTGGAGCGTCCCTTGAAGTTGTCGATTCTACCATGCGGACAGGTCGCTTCACAGGAGTGAGTCGTGGCCTCAAGTGGTGAATGTGTCGGTTATACCACCAAACACCGCTTGAGACCTCGTGAGCAACGGCACCACCACAGTGACGCGCCCCGCGAGCAGGTGACATTCGCCAGCCAAACTACCACGCTGGTCACAATCGCAAACATACTACATTGGTCATAGCATTACGCCAATCCACTACCTCGGCCACAATCGCACACACACTACGTCGGCCACAGCCTTACGCCAGCCACTACGCTAACCGCGACCGCACCACGCTAACATATTACGTGGACCACATCACTACGCAAACATACGACGTTGGCCACAGCATTGCGCCAACCCACTACGCTAACCGCAAGCGCCAACATACGACGCGGGCCACAACAGCGCTCCGCAAGCACATTACGTTGGTCACCGCACCACGCTGGCCACAACAGCACTACGCACACATACTACGGTGACCACAGCAGAGTCACGCAAATACACGACGTCAACCACACTAGGGTTGCGTACATACACGCCAACGCAAGGCGTCACCGAAACACGTTTTACACGCACCTAGGCAACGACCAGCCGGCGTCACAAAACACATTTACACACACATAAGCAACGACAATCGAGGCGTCATAACGGGACACGAGTACCGTTGGCCCACCACGCAGTATAGAGCAAGCATACAGTGAAACGAAAACAACAAATATTTCTTCTTTTGTTTATGTAAAATTTTTCATTTTAATTATAGTGTACATACATATAGAATTAGAGAAATAAAGTGAATTTATATGACAACGATTTGCACGGTGTCCCAAATTTACAAATCTATTGTAAGCGAACCTTGGACACGGCGAGTATACCCCTAGCACTTATTGAAGAAGCGCTGGGACGGAAAAAGCTTCGTTACACCACACACAGAATATTAGAATTAAGAGCTTTAACTTCAGCGAGCTCATCGATCAACAACGCAAGAGATTGATTGTCAATGTTTTGGTTGCATTGGCGCTCATTAGTATTATTTTTAAGCGGAGACCGAAGAGAACAACGGCGCACAGCTTTACACTCATCGCACAGAAATGGGGTATTTGAACTCAAAAGGTACTCTTAGTCAGACTGTTGCATACCAACACAATGTAGGTGGAAAAGCTTATTACAATTAGAGCACTGCACTTTGGCCTGAGCACGTTCCACTTTCGTCCCACAACGGCAAGTCATATTTAATTAAATAAATAGACAAATCCATGCACAACTGAATGGATATAATTACTAAATTGTTTGTTTTTTTTTTTTATACACACTGCGATCACAACGAACTATTCACATTATAAGAGTCAATATCTCAAACAGTTTATTATGCACCATGCATAAAAACATTGCAAAATTATTAGTTATTAAGACATAATTAGGGCGCGATTAAAAAACACGTCCTCTCTGAACAACGACAAATTTAGTTTTTTTTTTACTCAAGGATAAGGCACTGGTATGGTTCCGCAACAACAACTGACACTGGAAGGAATGGGAATCCTTCAAGAGAGACTTTCTGAAATTTTTCTTGAGGTCACGATATTTCGAGCGTTTAGACGATGAATCTTAAAGATTGCGTGTTATCATTACAGGGCTGATGCGACACTCCGGCTACACCAGTGCCCAGAAGCTAACCAGGATATATAGAAATGCCCGCAGAGAGTACCAGCTCTATGTCAAACGAAACGAGTTCGACAGTCTGGAGGAGTAGGTGAGTCTGGTCGAGGACTATCACAACATTACCCCAGACAAGGAACCATTGAGACTAGCAGCAAGACCTTTCATCCCACGACGACAAGAAGAAAGGTGCCAATATTTGCACTCCGAGGATGATCACCAAAGGCAAGAAAATCCACAAAAACATACGAAGCAGACCATTCGCATACACAGCAACAAGGACGCATCGATCCACGGACCGCATGCAGGCGATGCGGCGAGAGCGGACACTTCGCTTATGGGTGCCGCAATGCTCGTCGCGAATTCTGTTTGCTATGCGGCCGACAAGGCGTACTTACGCGCGACTGCTGTCGTGAGTAGCAGGGAAACGGCGAGAGGCCCCATTGGCATCGAGGGGTGGGGTCTCCAGCAGCACAACTTCGTATGCAGTAAATGCATTTAGGCAGACCCAGGGGCGAATCCTAGCTGCAGTAACGCTAGGTGAAGAAGATGTAATAGGATCGATTGACACTGGAGCTACAAGGAGTTTTGTGAGCGAAACAATGGCGGCGAAACTAAACGCGCACAGTTTGGAAGACGTAGACACACGGGTGGTGATGGGCGATGGCAGAGCAAAGAGGATAGTGGAAGCAGTAGATACAGAGCTGAAATTGGGTGACCAAGTGCATCGGAGTCAATTACTGGTGTTACCAGGATTGGTAGACAGTGTCGTGATCGGTACCGATTACCTGGCAAAGGCTAACCTTGAGCTAAAATGTGGCAAGCAAGCACAGCAACATCAGCAGAGAACAGAGGAGCATAAGAAGAAGACCGGCGGGATAACACAAATCCGCCGGAGTTGCCTGCATTCATTCTGCAAAGCAATTTTCTGGCGGCCTAGTAGAGTTGAGTTCGCCTTTCGCCATATGCCAAAATCTCTTTAAGCTATCTTAAAAATCCTTGCGCAATTTCTCGATGGCTGCATCAAATATGCGAAGAGCTCTTCCGTTGCTTATGATATATTTTTCGACTTAAAATAAAGAATATTGTGGTTGTTGTTGTTGTTGTATTAAGAGTGAGAATATTGTGGTAGAATGCAAATACATATTTTAGCACAAATTTGTACAAATAAGTGTTGTTTCTTAAAATAACCAATTTCCTTTAATTATTTTGATGCATTCCCTTTAATTTAACTAGTGAAAATACTACTATGAAATGGCAGAGAAATCTCCCTCTCCCTCACATTCATAATACCTACTTTTCTCCCATAACTGGTTTCCGCTTTTTCGAACATTGTTCAGTTCCAGCGTCCAACGCATATAAAGAGATCGAGTCGTCTATCCGCTCTCGGGGTGAATCTAGCTCCTCTTCCACTTGGACGCTCCATTGCTTGGAGCGGGCTTCTCAGAGTAGCTGCTCCTCCTCGTCGATCGAGGCGATGTGTAGCATCGTGTGGTGCTTCTCGCCGCACCGTTTGCATCGCCCTTGGCTTGGGCACGCGTTAGAGCGGTGATCAGGGGCCAGACATTTTCCGCAGTAGCTTCCGCGTATCGCTACATAGAGGCGCTCTTCTGGCTTTTTTGCCCGAAAGATGGGGCAAAAGCGGATAGGGTGTCGCCCAAGACACACTCGGCATTCGATGAATAACGCACTGCGTGCGCGGCGGCATTCCGTTTCAAAGCGGCAAAACGACCCATTTTCCTGAAAGGAGTGAAATAGGTTTAAATGGGTCGGGTCATTATCAAAGTGCAGGGGCGAGTGACCGAGGCAGCAGCAACCAAGCTCGCATACTACGCAAACCATCTTGCGTGCCGCCAAGCCGGCGGACTGGCCGTCGCTATGTTAAGTTAGATATAATTAGTTATAAGTTTTTTATTTTTTTTTCTCTCTTCTTCACGGTCGGTGATCCTTGGCAGACTGTGAGGTTGCGTACCGCAAGTGGGCGGCATGTTTAGGCCCAATGCCTAACTTTTACCTGGTTGACGGCGCCCCTCCATAACGTTTTAATAATATTTCCAGCCACCCACACTCACGCCGCATTTGTGTGCATGCATGCACATGCATGCGTTTCATACACATGCGCGTGTGTGTGCAGGGTGTCAGCACCCATGCTCGTATATGTGGGGCTGGTTGTATGTGTGGCCTTTCCCCTCCATAACACCAGAGGACCTTTTCGCGGCTTAGCGGTTGTCATCAATGGGACAACCGGCCTCTTTTATGATCGACTGCCAAGCAGTTCACAACGCCCAGGATCACCATCGTCACGTTAAACACAAAGGTAATATTGTATCCACTTTATGTTTCCTTAAACTCTAATTAAATATTATTTTATAACGAGGAATTCCTCTTTTGTTCTTTTCCGAGTGCACTATCAACCCGAGATCGACCCGTGTGTGCCTACCCACTGCCGGTTTCAGACGCACCCAGGCCGAACAGGAGGAAAGGGAGAAGTGAAAAAACTCACAAGGAATTTTTATTTAGAATACGAGGAATGGGAGAAGGGAAAAAACTCGAACGGAATTTTTGTTTAGAATTGGGCTGATATTTTCTGATGTCGTTTTTCATTCCTTTCCAATAGTATTTTTGTTTTATTTTATTTGTCATGCGATTTATTCCTGGGTGGCCACCAAAAACAGGATCGCCATGAAATTTGTGAAGAATTTCTTTAATTTGTTCATTATTTGTCACGTGCATAACTTCTGGAGTTAATGCTATAATTAGATTTTTGGGAACTTTGGTACCAATTTCTTTAAATGTGTCTACCCGGGCATAATTATCTTTAAAATATTTGTCTCCTAAGGACAACTGTATTTTTCTTATTCCCAAATTGCCGGCTTCTTTTATATGCCTGGCAAAGAATTGTCCTAAAACAATCTTCGCCTCAACAATTAGATTTTTTATATTAATTTCGCTACAAATTTTCTTTCCTTTTTTGAAACGTAATTTCGGAGGATCGAAAACGAGCTGGAATAGTCTCTTTACTTCACATTTATTCAGCGCTTCAAATATTATTTGGTTCTCCTTGTGACTTTTTATTTCTTCATTTTTACTATAATATTTTACATGCTTCTACCGATATTTGTTTTAAGTCTTTAATATCTATGCGTGATAATGCGTCGGCTACATAATTTTCTTTACCTGCGATATACTCCACCTCGAAATCATATTCTTCCAGATCTAATCTGATTCGAGTTAATTTTGATGACGGATTTTTCATCGAAAATAGGAATGTTAGGCGTCTGTGGTCTGTTTTGACCAAAAATTTTCTACTGTAAACGTATGGTCTAAAATATGTTATGACCCAATGAATGGCTGCAAATTCTTTCTCAATTGTTGCTTTATTAATTTCTCCTTTAGTAAATGATCTTGATGCATAGGCAATTGGTAATTGTTTTCGTTCATACTCTTGGCTTAATACTGCTCCGCAAGCATATCCACTTGCGTCAGTTGTTATACAAAATTGTTTATTGAAATCGGGATATTGTAGGATATTAGGGCTTATTAACGCAGCTTCAAATAGTCAAACGATTTTTTGCAATCCCCTGTCCAGTCGAAAACTACATTTTTCTTGCAAAGTCTTGTTATTATTCTAGAATATTCTGCAAAATTTGCGATAAATCTTCTGTAATAATTGCAAAATGCGACGAATCTTTTCGCCTCATCCGCATTTTTAGGTGTTGGGAAATTTTTTAACAATTTCGAAGTTATTGGGGTCTGGCAAAATTCCTTTGCTTGTGCATTTATGACCAAGGTAAGTTACTTCTTGGTTGAAAAATAAGCATTTATCCGGATGTCTTTTTAAATTATATTTTCTACAAGTTGCGAAAACATCTCGTAAATTTTTAATCATATGATTTTCTGAGCATCCTAATACGACTAAATCGTCCATGTATAGGAATGCTTGTGAAGGTTTTAAGCTTGCAAATTGGCATCATTCTTTGGAATGAGTTCGGTGCTACTTTAAGGCCATACGATAAGTACCATTATCCGCTGTAAAGAATGTGATACCTCTTGACTCTTCGCTGAGTTCAATCTGGTGAAATCCCGACATTAAATCTAAGCATGAAAAATATTTAGCTCTTCCTAATTGATCTAGTTTGTCATAAATTCTTGGTAAAGGGAATTTATCTGCGGTTAATTTTTTATTTACCTGTCTGTAATCTACAATTATTCTCCATCTTTTTCCTTGGTTATTCGGTAGTGATATCTTCGGTACTAATAAAATTGGTCTATTGAATTCTGAAGTTGAAGGTTCTATTATGTCATCTTTAACTAATTTGTTTACTTATTTATTAATTTCACTTTTGTGAGCTTCTGGTATTCTATAATTTTTTACGTAGACTGGGTTGTTGTCTTTCATATGAAGTTTTTGTTTGTAAAAATTATTAGTAGTAATTGGTTCTGTTTCCAATGAAAAAATGTCAATGAATTCTGCACATAATGCATTAAGTGATTCATTTGCAAATTTTGGAAAATTTTTATTTAATCTTTCTAATTTTTCCTTATTGTTGGCCTCATTTTCGAGTTTTTTATTTTCAATTATTGTATAATCATTCAAGTTTTCTGTACGTATATTAAAATCTTGCAGTGTTGCATTTTTATTTGTTGTTTTTATAATTCTAACAAATGTTTGTTGTGAATTTGCTAGTGTGTTTGCAATAAAAATACCTTCACATAATTCTTGTTGAGGGATTAATAAATCTGAATTTTTATTTTCTATGTGAATTTGTCGAACTACTTCTGATCGTGCGGGAATTGAAATACTATTGTTGGTTTGTTAGTCATCTGAACTATTATGTTTTCTGGGTAGTCATATGGTCTCAGTATTAGAGTGTCACCTTCTATTTGATAATCCAAAATTCAATTATATTTTTTAATGAAACCTAATCCTAATATTCCATCACATGGGATTGGGAAAGTGTCTTCTACTACGTGAAATTTGTGTCTAATTGATAGGTAATCATCTTTTAAATCTGCTTTAACCGTGCCAATACTGCTTGTTATTCTTTGACCAATTCCTCTTAGATCTGGTTTTTGAGAATTATTTATCGTGACATTACTGTCAATCTGCCCCTTTTTTATTATTGAAATATCCGCTCCCATATCGATTAGGAGGGTTGATATGGAATCATTCAGAGTTGTTCTGGAAGATATGTAGCTATTAAGATGTAAATTGAAAATATATAATTTGTTATTTATTTAGGGGGTTTTGTTGGTTTTCCTGTTGTGTAACATTTCGGACATTTCTGGTGTTATTGCGGGTATTTCCTCGCGATCCGAAATTTCGACCAGGTCTTTGGTTATTTTGTCTGTTATTATTATTATTATTATTATTATTTTTAATATTATTATTATTATTATTATTATTATTATTATTATTATTATTATTATTATTATCTATATATTAATACGCTAACAAAATTTAAATACAACCAATTGACAGGCTGTTTCGCATACTTAGCATACGTAAAGTCATATGATTCGTATTGATCAGCCGCAGTGCATAGGCCTATTTTTGTTAACAAATATTACTCTATTTGTTTATAATTAATAGAAAAATTTTTTTGTAAATTCGAAAGTCTGTGCAACTATCGAAATTGCCATCTGTAGGACGCATTATGTTCACAAACCCCCCTGAGTACCTAGCTCCAAATTCTCAATTGTCGCGTTGCTCAAATGTTTCATCTCTACATATGTATATATTTGTCACGCCAAACGGTGAAAGAACTACTGCTTTGCTCATTTTCTGTTGAAATAAAATATTGTTTCCCATTGTTGCTAATTACCTATATTAATATGTACCAAAATCCTTAAAAAATTGTTCTAAAATAATTGTTAGCGCACAAAAAACTTTAAAGAGAAGTAATAACTTAACCGGCCTATTTTTTTGGACAAATTTTACTTACACGTAAAATCATAGGTCTATATTTAACAGATCCTTTGTTTTTCATTTTAGGTACTTTAAAGAAAATGAATTCAGAAATAATGAGTCAACTTTTGTTCAAACTCACTAAATTTATTTAGATATAGCACGTCTTATAGTGAACAAAAAATAAATAAATTTGCTACAAAGATATTACATTAAAATTTGTATATTGTCTTTTATGCTAATTTATTTTGATATTTCTTATTTTATTTTATCATATTATCTTTTATCACGTTGTATATTAAATTTGCTACAAAGATATTACATTAAAATTTGTATATTGTCTTTTATTCTAATTTATTTTGATATTTCTTATTTTATTTTATTATATTGTCTTTTATTTCAACTTATTTTATTGTTATTTAAATGCATCTTGATTGAATCGGAAAATTTCACGTTGTATATTAAACGAACGTTTAATATACAACGTGAAATTTTCCGATTCAATCAAGTTGCATTTAAATATTGCATAGGCCGTATATTACTCTACTATCTATATATTAATACGCTAACAAAATTTCCATACAATCAATTGACAGGCTGTTTCGCATACTTAGCATACGTAAAATCATATAAAAGTTATATGAATCGACTCGTATTGATCAGCCGCAGTGCATAGGCTTATTTTTGTTAACAAATATTACTCTATTTTTTTATAATTAATAGAAAAAGTTTTTTGTAAATTCGAAAATCTGTGCAACTATCGAAATTGCCATCTGTAGGACGCATTATGTTTCATTTCATTTCATTTCATTTATTTATTTGAGTTTTTGTACAAGTAAGACATAGTCTTTTAGATAGTACATCAATCGTAACACATTATCAAAAATAAAAGTAGAGTAATATAATATAATATAATATAATCTAATATAATATAACGCAAATACAAGAGTTAAAAATATAATAAAATAAACTTATTCTTTAACAATTAAACATCCTCAGTTCAAAATTTTTGTGACAAGGATAAAGATATATAATTAAAAGGTAGGTTAAGAGTTGAGAAAAGATAATACTGCCTGCTTAAAACATCCTGCTTTCCTAATAGCTTTAGTTGCGTATGGGAGTGAGTTCCATAGACGGATTGTACTGACAAAGAACATTCTGGATGACGTTGTGTACCTAAAATTCGGGACTACTAGATTCAAAGTCCGTGTAGATTTGCAGAAACTTAGTTTGTTAAATAAGTACGGCGGCTTTTGTGAGTGTATTAGCTTATGCAAAAAACAGAGATTTCGAATTTTTAGGAAATTATAGATATCGTATCCAAGAATCTGCATTGCATAAGAAGATATGTGATCAAATTTCTTTTTAGAATAAACAAACCGGGCAACATTGTTAAAGGCCAGCTGCAATTTGTTGAGTGACCTTGAGTCCAGGTTACCGTATATTAGTTCACCATAAGAGACTTGAGGTATTATTAGAGCTTTGACCAGTTTCATCTTAGCGTCTCGTGGTAACAAATAGGCAGTTCTGTATAAATTACGCAAGGTATTATATATCTTCCTCACCACAAGGTTGATATGGCCAACACAAGTCAGTTTAGAGTTGATTTTATAACCTAAATTAGTTACCACATTATGAAAAATAATTTTATCTCCACTGAGAATAATATCAGGAAAGTTGTTTACGTCATTTGATGTATTTGCTAACGTAATCGCCTTAGATTTAGCTGCATTGAGAGATAGTTTATTTAGGTTAGCCCAGTTTGCGTCTTAAGTCTTCATTCAGTCTAGCAAATAAGTCTTCGGAAAGACCGATAGGTCGAGACATGTATAATTGGGTATCGTCTGCATATAAATGTATGGAGGCATTGTGGCAACAAGTAACTATGTCATTGATGAAGAGTGTAAACAATAATGGTCCTAGGATCGATCCCTGTGGAACACCAGATGTGATTGGTTTTAGACTAGAGACTTGGTTATCGCATTGAACTTGTTGAAATCGCTCGAGGAGATAACTTCGCATTAACTTGATTGCAAAAGGGCTGAAATTATAGCTGGCTTCGAGCTTGAAAAGAAGTATTTTGAAATCAACCGTATCAAACGCTTTGGAGAAATCCAGTAGTACTAACACAGTAAGTTCATTATTGTCATAGGCTGGACGTATATCTTCAAGACGCACAGCTGTGCCCTCTTCTGAATCCCGACTGGACGTCCGATAGCAAGTTATTCGTAGTTATATGTTCAGTTATTTGCGTTGCCAATAACTTCTCATATACCTTCGATAAAGAAGGCAACAGACTTATCGGTCTAAACTCATTGCAGGAGCTCGGAGACTTAGTTTTGGGGACCGGGACAACATTGGCTATTTTCCATTGACTAGGAAAACTACTGCTAGTTACAGAAAAATTAAAAATGTGAGTAAGCGGAGAGATAACAACAGGAAGGATCAGTTTGATAAATCGTATGCTAATTCCATCGATTCCTACAGCATTCGACTTAATAGCAAATATAGCGTTTAACACTTCAGCCTCTGTAACCACTGAGAAATCGAAGCGATTGATATTTGGTGTACTGCCTACACTGAAAGACATATTATCGATACTATCATTAGTATTACCATCAGAACTACTGCCCAAAAAATGTTGGTTCATTTCATTTGGATCAAAATTACATTGAATTTTACTGTTATTAGATATTCCCAACGAGCGAAGATTTTGCCAAAGCGTTTTAGGGGGCAAATTATTATTAAATTTTGTGTTGAGGTATGCTATCTTGGCATTCCGAATGCACAGGGTAGCTTGGTTACGCAAAAGGCGGTAAACTTCCCAGTGGTTTTTACTCTGAGATATCTTCCATTCCCTGTATGCTCTACCCCGTTTTTTTATAAGATTTAAAATTTCTCTTGTAAACCATGGTTTCTTATTACTTCGAACTCTAATGGTTTTAAGAGGTACAAATCTACTGAAGAGGTAGTGGACAAGATTATTAAAATATTTCAACTTTTCATCTAACTGAGAAAATGAAAAACATCCACTCCAGTCCAGACGAGAGGCCTCTTCATTTAATGCTTCTATCACTATGCCATTGAAATCCCTGTACGTCAATTCTATGTCGTGCTCTATTGCATTAAATTTTAAACCATATGATAGGAAAATCATTTCATGGTCAGAGATACCCTCCATAGGAATTTGGTCAACATGGTTTACAAACTTAGTATTGTTAACGCATATAAGATCTAGCATGCTAGGTTTACTATTTGGCGCAAAGCGTGTCGCGAACTGGTTAACAATGTTCAAGTCATAAGCCTGAAAATTACCAAGAATGCTTCTACTACGGGAATCGTTAATAAGAAGATCAACACTAAGATCTCCGCAGATGACAACATGTTGGTATTTAACTGTAAATTCAGAAATTTTCTTAAATAAATCTTCCAAATCGTTAGTCCTACTCGGGTTATAAATACACGCTACGAAGCAGTTTGTTCGTGAGTCACCTATTTCAATGGAAATATATTCAACCACACTTGCGTCATCTGAACAATAAACTATCTTTGGGTTTAAAACCTCTTTGCAATAAATTGCAACTCCACCACCACGAATATTGCCTTTTCTGTCATTTCGCAGTAATGCATAGTCATTAATCGCGCATGACCGATCATCAACACTGCATCTAAACCAAGTCTCAGTGATGCAAATTAAATCAATATTTTGCTCAGCAAATACATAAGAAAGATAGTCTAATTTTTCAACCGTAAGACTACGTGTATTTAGGTGACATAAATTAAATGCATGCTCTTTTGAAATTTGACTCAGTATGAACTTTACATGCCCACTGTCAGCACAATCATTGGTCAATTTATCCATTATCAAAATAAACAAGCTGGATGATTTTAAGTAAGCTGTAAAAATCAATTAGAAATATTGAGAACATAAAGAGTAAAGTTAGGGAAATAAACACCATAAAAAAAGAAGTAATAAAATGTTCACAAACCCCCCTGAGTACATAGCTCCAAATTCTCAATTGTCGCGTTGCTCAAATGTTTCATCTCTACATATGTATATATTTGTACACGCCAAACGGTGAGAGAACTACTGCTTCGCTCATTTTCTGTTGAAATAAAATATTGTTTCCCATTGTTGACAATTACCTATATTGGTCTGTACCAAAATCCTTAAAAATTTTTTTTTTTTGCTACTCTCAATACCATGCCCACCCCCTGCTATTCCTACTCGTAATCCAACTCCCACTCCTACTAACATTTCTACTACCAATTCTGCTACTCCAACTCCTATTCCTATTCCTACTCCTACTCCTATTTCCTTTCCATACCTGCTACTCCTACTCCCAATCGCACTCCTGCTTCTGCTACTACTACACTACTACCTCCTCAATCACATCCCCACTCCCACTCCCACTCCAACTCCAACTTCTGCTACTCCTACATCCACTCCCAATCCTACCCCCACCCCACTACTTCTTCCAAACCTACCCCCACTCCCAATCCCAATCCCATCCCCACTCCAACTCCTTTTCCCACTCTCACACCCACTCGCTGTCCACTCCCAATTTATAATCGGTCAAACTGTTTAGGATGCAACCCGATTTATACCTACATACATGAGTTGAATTTTAATTATATCTATATGCACATGCATTTTTTTTTAATTTGTACATATATGCGCGCTCGCACTACTGCCCCACCCGTCCTTTATCCCACTTACACTCCTACTCTAACTCCCACCGCCACTCCCACTACAACTCCTGCTACTCTCACTACCATGCCCATCCCCTGCTACTCCCACTCCCAATCCCCCTCCCACTCCCCCACTCCTACTACCACTATTGCTACCCTTATTCCCACTCCCACCCCTATTCCCTCCCACTTCTGCTACTCCTATTCCCACCCCCACTCCCACTCCTTTTCCCACTCCAACTCCTGCTACTCCTACTTCTATTCCTATTCCTACTTCCAATCCTACCCCTACACCTTTTCCTACTCCGACTCCTATTCCCACTCTATGATCAGTCAAAGCGTTTATATGGCTGCTCCAACTACTGCCCTCACTCCTTTTCTTTACCCCCACTTCTGTTCCAGCTTCTACTCTAACTCTCACTCCCCCGCTCACTCGTTGTCCCACTCCCACTTTATGATCGGTCAAACCGTTTAGGATACAACCCGGTTTATACCTACATACATATGTTGAATTTTAATTATATCTATATACACATGCATTTTTAAATTTGTTTTTATTTAAAATATTTGTACATATGTGGGCGCTCCCACTCCTGCCCCACCCCTCCTTTATCACCACTTATTCTCCTATTCCTTCTCCTACTCATATTTTCCACTCCCACACCTTTTCCCACTCCACTCCCACCCGCACTCCCGCTACTCCTACTTCTACCTCCACTACTATTCCCCTGCTACTCCCACTACTACCTCCACCCCCACACCAACCCCCCACTTCCACTCCTACTACTATTCCAACTCCCACTCCTGCTACTCCCACTCCCAATTCCACAATTAAAAAGTATAACGTCTTAGGTCAAAACCAAATTTTTAATGGTAACTTTAAGTAGGTTAGACCAGTTGGTTTTTAAAATAAAATAAAATAAAATAAAATATCAGAACACATCTCAATATTACTATCTGCAAATTAGACATCCCAACATTGGAATTCTCACATTAAATATGCGAGCATTAGAATCTTCATATTCCCGCAATGATAACATTAAATCGCGGAAAAAATTTAAGTGCATTTATTGCATTTTGATATGGACTTGCTTATTCCCTTCATTTAATTTTTTTGCACTTTAAGTACTTCATTTTTTTTTTTTTTATTTTAAATTTGTTTACAAAACTCTGCTTTCTTTTCCATTACATACTTTTTTTTATATTTTTATTTTATTTTTTATGATGGTATCCTCTATTCTATTCGAAATTTTCGTTTTCGTTTACATATTACATATGTATTTATAATTAATTTAATTAATTATAATTTAATTTAATTAATTATAAATACATATGTAATAGTAAAACGCCAATTGCATACCTAACCGGTGGTGTGAAATAGGTTAAATTCCTTTAGCACATTTCTTCGTTCTTAACTAAAAATTCGTGTTTTTTGAATTATGGCGCTATTGAAGTAAATGGGCGATATATGTATATGTAGTTTATATTGTTGATATAGGCATACTGGGGAACCGAGCACCCAAAACTAACTTCGGTATCGCGCCAACGGTGTATCTCCCGGGTGGCGTGGAAAAAGCAAATTTTCAATTCAATTTCAAGTAATTTCACCACAATTCTATGTAAATTTCATTTGATTTTAAATATTTGTTATATTTTTTTTAAGGAGCTCCATACAAAAACTTATAATTAAATTTGAAAAGTTTGTAGAAAATTTAAGAAAATACAATCAAAGATTATAACGTCTTAGGTCAAATTCAAAATTTTAATGAGAACTTTAAGTAAGATATATTTCCACTCACTGCTCATCTATTAACGCATTATTGCACTACCTCAACACTGGATGCATAGAGTGAGTTGAAAAAGATACAAGTCGGTCGAATTTCGACCACGGGCGATACTAGTTATTATTATTATACGTATTGAAAGAACGTCTATAATTTCCTCTATAATTATTGTTTTGCTAACTCCTGCTTAAGTTTCCTCGGAAATTGG
This sequence comes from Eurosta solidaginis, assembly GCF_040869045.1. NCBI lineage: Eukaryota > Metazoa > Arthropoda > Insecta > Diptera > Tephritidae > Eurosta > Eurosta solidaginis. Next base: position 759,967 of record NW_027136904.1, read on the forward strand.
GATTTTGTTGGCGAATATGTAGTAGTGAATTTGTATTTCCAGTTACTTCTGTGCAACTGTTAGTAAATTTTTATGTGGTTTCTTTCATTGTTGTGAACCTTCCAGCTTGCATAATTGTTTTTACTTTATCGTTGGAGCAGTTTTTACACATATTTTTCACAGCTGATTGTGTAGCATACTTGGTTGCTAACTCTGGTGTTAGTCCGTCGGATATGTAGGCTCCTTCCAACGATTGTGTGAGCTTTTCAATTTCAGCAGTGTATTCATTTGCAGTTTTACTGCGCTGTCAAAACTTCAACCGATTCACCTTTAATTGCTGTTTTTAATTTTTGTCTTATTGCTTCGATTGTGCTTTCAGTGTTTATTGGGTTTCTGGCTGTTCTTTTCAGCTTAGTTTTTATCATTGAAACCGCTATAGCTTCATGGGTATCCTTAATTTGTTCTAAGATATCTAAAGCATCCAGAAAGCTATACAAGTTTTCAGCTTTACCATCGAATTCTGGCAAAACTGATGAAGCAGTCTTTAAAAATTCGACTATTGTTTGTGACATTTTGTTGATTGCAGTTTGTGAGTTTGATATCTCTGTTAAAATTTCCTGTTTTCCTTCTTCTACTTTTTGTTTTATTTCTGGTTCCTCTTCTAAATCGGAGGCTGGCTCCAGAAGGAATGTGCTAAAGTCTATTTCTATTTCCTTCTTGAAACTCATTGGTACTTTGAATTCTATATCATATCTTGCCAGTGAGGACACCAATTTGTTCTAACGCTGGAAAAAATTTGATATGCTTGGTCCTTTCGATTGCCGTCTAGTTTACCATTCAACTGTTGAAATGTTTTTCCTATTTTGTTAAATACTTCAACTATTATTTTAAGATGCTTTACTACTGTTTCTGCCTTTACTTTTGTATTTTTATTAATATATTTGTAAGATTTTTCTTAAAATTTAGTTAAACCTTATCTAAACCGTCTGCGCGGCTGGTATATCGCTTTTTTAGGAATTTATTATGGGTTGAGTAGAGTTTCAGAAACAAACTGATGCAACTGACTACGCAGATTATTAGAAGCATGATTTTGATAGTATCTAGTGCCTCAGTATGATCTACTACTTGGACTGAGTTTACAACGTTTGCCGTTGGTTTTTCTATTTTTGATTCTCGGTTTCCCATTGTAAAAAAATTATGACAAAAAATTTTTTTTGTTTTGTTTTTTTTCTTTTATTAAAAAAATTTTCTTTTTTTCAATATATTAATCTGTTCTTCCCATAAATTTGACTTCGTACCTATATAATTCTTCGGGTGTTGTTGCTGGTGGGTTTCTTACATTCCATATTGTTGGTTCCCCAGGCATATCAATAAGTTTGCACCATTTTTTCAACCATACTAGAGTTTTTTCCTCATCTACAATTTTAATTTCATTTTTAAGGTCCTCAAGTGGGCCTTTTACATAACAGTTTTACATAAAACTATTTCAAAATTAAGTAAATTATATTTATTATATTTATATTTATTATGCTGCCAGTCTTGTTGTTTATTCCGAAAGTGGTTCTTTTGTTCCTTCCAAGGTAATATCAATATTTTTATTGGTCATATCCACTGCTCCTGCATCATTTCGATTATAAAGCCCGTAAATTATCATAAAAATTGCTAAATGGCGTCATTTTTGAGTGCTCCAAATTGGTCATATCCACTTCTCCTGCATCATTTCGATTATAAAGCCCGTAAATTATCATAAAAATTGCTAAATGGTGTCATTTTTGAGTGCTCCAAATGTTACTCAAATTAGCTTTCAGCAGATTTCGTTTGATCAGCTCCTTTTTGCTTTTATTCTTTCAGGACAAAATTTAGAGTAAAAAACTCGTTTTATAGCTTCACTCTTTGTTCCTTTTATAAAGCTGAGGCTGTAATCAGCCAGTAAAGTCCTTGCCAGCTATGAAATTAGGCTGAAAAATCAGCCAGAAGAATCATAGGCAGGATCGCCATGTAAAAGGTTTGAGATAAAATCGACTGCGTTATGAGTGATCAAAGCTCAATGCTTAATTGCTCTTTTATTCAAATATTATCAGCTTATTTATACAAAATTATTCCAACATATTCTTACATACATATTTACATTTAAGCATACATACTTACATACATATTTACCTTAAGCATACATACTTACATACCTACATACAACTTGATACAAAATATGTACCTACACACCTGTATTGAGTTGTGACTTCTGTGGGAAATGCAACGCTCGCAAATTTGCTTGAATGCAAATTTGTTTGGCTGTGTGTTGTACACACACCTGTATTAAATCGTGTGAATGGCTATGTCAGCAAGAAGTGTGTTGTACACACACCTGTATTAAATCGTGCGAATGGCTATGTCAGCAAGAACTGAAAATGCTTTATTATGTGTTGATGAACATTTAGAATATCTTTGTTACAGGTAAGCTGATTTAAATATTTGGCCTTAAATTGTTGGCTGTTTACACTACACTCCGCTTGGGCCATTATGCAGCTCGCTGAGCACGTCAGGAATCTTCTTTCTGGGAACAACTATCAGCATCTTCTTGCATTGATCATCCTCACTCTCCCATACTCGATGAAAGCAACCGGATATCAATTCTAAACTGTTCCACTGTGCCCAATATGACTTCGCAAGGGGACTATCTGCTGACATCTCTTCTCTATTTGGTCTTTCGTTTCGTTCGAGCCCTTGCATAACATGTGACAGATCTGTATCTTCTAGCTGACACTTTCTTAGTGGTTCCTTGTCCCATTCATCCGTACACGTTACAGCCATTAGCCGGAGATCTATAATTTCTTCTTTAGCCACGGCCTTTGAACAGTGCTTGCATTCCAAACTACATGGTCTTCGTGACATTGCATCGGCATTCCCATGTGTACTACTTTTCCGATGCTCAATAGAAAATTCATAGCTTTGTAGCCGCTCGATCTACAGTGCCAATTGTCCTTCTGGATTACGGAACTGCAGAAGCCATTTCAACGCTGCGTGATCTGTCTTGAAGTTGAATCGCCGGCCGTAGAGGTATTTGTGAAAATGTTTAATGCACTCTACCAATGCCAACAGCTCTCTCCGTGTAACGCAATAGTTCCTCTCTGGTTTTCCAATCGAACGGCTGTAGTACTCAACTACCTCCTGTCTATTGACCAATTGTGATAAAACGCCTCCTATAGCATATCCACTCGCATTTGGCCCTATAATAAAGTTTGCTGCTGGAATCGGATATGCCAAAATTGGGGCAGTGCACAAACGCTCTTTCAATGTTTGGAAAACCACTTCTTGCTCCTTCTTCCATTCAAAAACTTAATTTTTTCTTGTAAGCTCATGGAGGCTATGGGCTACGCTGGAAAAGTTTGGTACAAATCGCCGGTAATATGTGCACAGCCCAAGGAAACTTCTTAATTCATGCAAGTTCTGTGGTCTTGGCCAATCCTTTGCTGCCTCTATCTTTTCATTCGCTTTACGGATACCTTCCGTCGTTACCTTGTGACCCAAATAATGTACTTCCTTTTTAAACAGCGCACACTTTTTGGGACTTAGTTTCAGACCAGCGCCAGCTATTCTCTGGAAAACTTCCTCCAAGTTCTTTAGATGTTCGTCAAAGTTCTTGCCCAATACGCTGATGTCGTCCAGGTACGCCAAGCATGTTTTCCAATGTAGTCCTTTCAGTACCTGGTCCATGAGTCTTTCAAAAGTAGCTGGTGCATTACAAAGTCCAAAACGCATCACTGTAAATTGCCAAAGACCATATCCGACGCTAAAGGCTGTTTTTTCTTTGTCTTCCTCCTTCACCTTCACTTGCTAGTAGCCACTTTTCAAGTCCAGTGTGGAAAATCATTTCGTACCAGAAAGCGAGTCCAGAGTGTCGTCAATTCTTGGCAATGCGTAGCTATCCTTTTTCGTAACGTCGTTCAACTTGCGGTAGTCCACGCAAAATCTCATTTTTCCATCCTTCTTCTTTACAAGTACCAACATGGACTAGCTGATGATTCGATGACGCCGCTGTCGCTCATTTCTTGTATGATTTGACTCACAACTTCCCGCTTCGCCAGTGGAACACTACGTGGAGCTTGACGGATCGGCCTCGCATCTCCAGTGTCAATTTGATATTTCACAACGTTGGTGCGGCCTGGTTTGGAGTAATCTTGATTAAATATGTTCCCGTACTTTAGGAGCAGTTGCTTTGCCTTAATCTGGTAGTCTTCCTCTAGTCCCTCTGTCCATTCCATGATGTCATATAAAAGATCAATATTGCTAGTTGAAACCTCTTCCTGGAGCTGTTCACAATTGATTATTACTTCAGCCTCTTGGCATCTTCCCAAAATAGCTCCTCTGATCAGTTTGAGTGGTGACTTGAGCTCATTGAGTACCCTTACCGGGATTCGTCCATCCTGTTTTGTTATAGCCAAGGTTTTTCCTACAAGTATGTTCGGTGTTTATTTGTTTGCTGTCACCTAGAACCGTGGTGTCTTCTCCAGTGGCTGTACGCAATCTTGCTCCATGCAATGGTCTTATCTCCTTGCTGACTAAATCCGCTCGAATGGTGGAATGATATGCACCCGTACCTACAGTCAGTAAACGTTCCTTTCCATCCACATGTCCTCCGACAGTAAGATTGCTTGACCTTCTTCCAATTTGCGAGATAGAGATTATAAGGCATTCAATTGAGGGATCCAGCTGTCGCCCCTTGCGACTGACTCGCTTTAGTTTAACGATTGGGTGGATTTTGAGACTTGCTCATCTCCTTCAGCTCTGCGTTTACGGCCACCCACATGGTTGGAGCTTTGGGGACCGGTGCTGCAATGTCGTGCAATGTGACCTGGGTTGCCGCACTTGAAACATTTAATAACTCCGGCATTTTTATGTTGTGATCCTTTCAGTGCTTCCTAAATTATGTCTTTCCACTTCCACACGATGAGCTTTGTATGCTGGTTTACTCAAGAGTGAGGCAGTTTCCTGAGTCAATGCATGTGATACCGTTTCTGCAAATGTTGGCTTTGGGTTTGCGTATGTGGCTTGCTTCATTTCGAAGTCCCGTATGCCATTTATAAAGCTCTGAATTTTTACTCTTTCGGTGTATTCTGGATGCGTCCGCATTCGTCAAATGTGCAAGCCTTTCGACATCTGACGCAAACTCCTGCAAAGTCTCATTAGCTTTTTGGTAGCAGTTTTGCAACTTTATTTGGTATATCAGCTTCCTGTGTTCGCTTCCGTATCGCCTCTCTAGAGCGCTCATCAATGTTTCATAGCTGTTCCGCTCTCCCTCGGGAATAGTCTGTAGGATTTCAGCAGCAGATCCTTTCAATGCCATGAATAGTGCAGCAACTTTATCTTCAACACTCCAGTTGTTCGCTGCTGCGGTCTTCTCAAACTGAATCTTAAACACCTGGAAAGGAACAGAGCCGATGGAATTTTTACCTTCGTATTGCTTGCTAAAACAGCTGGGCGATTTAGTTGCAACTCCTGTATACGACCTCTCAAAGCATCCACGTCGGCTTCGATTTTCTCCTCAAACTGCGTTATTTTCTCGTCCATGCGCGCCTCGAGTTTTGAGGATATACGCGCCTCTTGCCCTTCGAGTTGTACAGTATTCGAGTATTTTGTTCTTTCAGTTGAGCTTCCATCTTTGATGTAATCTGTGTGGACATTTCTGAAATACGCGTTTCTTGTGCTTTAATCTGCGATGTTACGCATTTCTCCTGCGGTTAAAGTTGGGATGACATTTGTGACGACATTTCTGAAATGCGTGCTTCCTGTACTTCCAATTGTGATGCCATATATGTTTTCTGTTCTTCCAGTTGAGTTTCCATCTTGGATATAATCTGTGTCGATATTTCTGACGACGACATTGATGTTACTGTCGATGTTTGTGCAGATATTGCAGCCAAAATCATGTTCAAGTCTGTGCTCGTAACTGTCTGCGATGTTTCGTATTTCTCTTCAATTTTTGTTGTTGTCTCGTCCCCATCTGGATAAAAGACAAACTCGTCCACATCAATTCCTTGCGACTGCATTACCTCTCGTAGCCGTGCTTGAAGTTCGATCTTATTGCCGGTTGTATTCAATCCACGGTTCTCCAACTCCTTTTTCAGTTGCTGGATCCTCAGTTCACTCAACTTTGCCAAGCCCCAGTTGTATTCCCAATCTTCGGAATTTATTCAACAATTCCTCTTCTGACACCAATTGTAACGAATTTACTGCAAATCCTCTTATTTGTAACCTTCTGCTAAGTTCGAATCATTAAACTTTTGAATAAATAACACCACTATTCAGTAATGCAAAATGGTCTGTATTAAAGTACTTCACAATAAATAACTCTACTATTGATCTACAGATAGCGTGCTTAATCAAAACTGACTGTAGGGGCTCTACTACTGCTGCCTTTTACTCGTTTTGATTTCCTCGCTGCATGTTTTAGGCGCTTCTGTTCTAGAATCTACTAGTTGGTTATCTGCTATAATTATAAATACAGATGCACGTGTATAGCTCTCATATGTGCGTGTCTTTGTGAGCGACACTTCCACAATTATAATTGAATATCTCAGATCAGATATCTGCATGTGTTTGTGCGTTGCTCCTCCGCTGCGTGTTCGTACATATGTGTGGCCATAATGATTGATTCGTGTATGTAGATACATAATGATTGATTTATGGATGTGCATACAAGTCACTCTTAGCATCGGCTTAGAGATAACAGTACCCCTTAGTGTTGCTAATATTCGTTACAATACTATTTATATTATTCAGATATTAAGTAAAAACTAAAATTTAAAATCGAATGAACATATTTTTTACAGGTCGATATGTTCAAAAGAAAAAGTGCGATGAATTATTATTCTTATCGATTGATGATTCGTGCACAAGAACAAAATTACATTGTGAGATGACGAAAATAATAAGCTATAACTTAAAAAAAAGAGCTTTGTATCAATATCCCGATCAGACAAATCTCTCGATGTAAACGCTGCCAGCCTTTCCAAATGAACCACTATCATTTTGGTTCGAGGTTTGCCAATGGTTTTTATGCGGTGCACTACATCGTTGATCCGTTTTACAACTTTGTATGGGCCTTCCCAGTTACACTGCAATTTCGGGAACACACCTTTTTTCGTTGTGGGTTGTATAACAGCACCAAATCTCCTTCCTGAAAACCTTCCGAATTAATTACTTTAACGTATCTGGCTTTCATCTTGTCTCTCATAATCTTTGCTCGTTGCCTTACAAGATCGTGTATCTCTCAGCTCTGCTTCCAAGACACCAGTAGATTTCTGGACATTTCTCTCCACATCGGCATCTATCCCAAACTTGAAATCAGCTGGCAGTCGAAGGTCATTGCCAAAAATTACCTTTGCGGGAGTTTGGCCCGTTGTCTCATGCACTGCCCATCGGTAAGCCATCAAGAATAATGATATGTGTGTAACCCACTTCTTATGGTACTTGCCTACTACTTTCCTTAAATGCTCCTCCAAGGTTCTATTGAACGTTCCACCATACCATCGGACTGAGGATGCAATGCAGTTGTCCGTGTTTTTCGAATGCCCAATGATTTACACATTTCCTGGAACACAGCTGATTCGAAATTCTTGCCTTGGTCAGAATGTAACTCTATTGGTACACCATACCTTGCAACGCAATTGTTTATAAACACTTCTGCTACTGTTTCCGCTTCTTGATTCGGGATTGGGTATACCTCTGACCATTTGCTGAAATAATCCATAACCACCAGTACATATTTGTTTCCGCAGTTGCTAGTCGGAAATGGACCTGCGATATACATAGCGATCCTTTCAAATGGCGCACCTGAGTTATATTGCTTAATCTGGCCATGACTTCGGGTTTTGGCCCTTTCGCTCTGCTGCAAACTTCGCAGTTCGCAATCCACTCAATGACCGACTGATGGCAAACAATCCAATAGAATCTCGGTTTAGCCTTCTCGAGCGTCTTGGTGATTCCAAGATGACTTCACCTTGGACCATTATGCAGCTCGCTGAGCACGTCAGGAATCCTCTTTCTGGGAACAACTATCAGTTTTTTGTTGCATTTACCACCCTCACTCTCCCATACTCGATGCAAGTAACCGGATACCAATTCTAAACTGTTTCACTGTGCCCAATATGACTTCGCAATGGGACTCTCTGCTGACATCTCCTCTCTCTTTGGTCTTTCGTTTCGTTCGAGCCCTTGCATAACATGTGACAGATCTGTATTTTCTAGCAGACACTTCCTTAGTTGTACCTTGTCCCATTCATCTGTACATGTTATAGTCATTAGCCGGACATCTATAATGTATTCTTTAGCATCGGCCTTTTAACAGTGCTTGCATTCCAAACTACATGGTCTTCGTGACATTGCATCAGCATTTCCATGGGTACTACCTTTTCGATGCTCAATAGAAAGGTCATAGCTTTGTAGTCGCTCGAGCCACCGTGCCAATTGTGCTTCTGGATTACGGAACTGCAACAGCCATTTCAACGCTGTGTGATCTGTCCTGACACGGAATCGCTGGCCGTAGAGGTACTTGTGAAAATATTTAATGCACTCTACCAATGCCAACAGCTATCTCCGTGTAACGCAATAGTTCCTCTCTGGTTTTCCAATCGAACGGCTGTAGTACGCAACTACCTCCTCCTGTCCATCTACCAGTTATGATAAAACGCCTCCTATAGCATATCCACTCGCATCTGTATCTAGAATAAAGGTTGCTCCTGGAATCGGATATGCCAACATTGGGGCAGTGCACAAACGCTCCTTCAATGTTTGGAAAGCTACTTCTTGGTCCTTCTTCCATTCAAAAGCTTTATTTTTTCTTGTAAGCTCATGGGGGCTATGGGCTACGCTGGAAAAGTTTGGTACAAATCGGCGGTAATGTGTGCACAGCCCAAGAAAACTTCTCAATTCATGCAAGTTCTGTGGTCTTGGCCAATCCTTTACAGCCACTATCTTTTCGTCCGCAGTGCAGATGCCCATGTCGTTGCCTTGTGATCCAAATAATTGTCTTCCTTTATAAACAGCGCACACTTTTTGTGACTTAGTTTCAGACCAGCGCCAGCTATTCTCTGGAAAACTTCCTCCAAGTTTTTAAGTAGTTCATCAAAATTCTTGCCCAATATGATGATGTCGTCCAGGTATACCAAGCATGTTTTCCAATGTGGTCCTTTCAATACCTGATCCATGAGTCTCTCAAAAGTAGCTGGTGCATTACAAAGTCCAAAAGCATTGCTCTAAATTGCCAAAGACCATCTCCGACGCTGAAGGCTGTTTCTCTTTGTCTTCCTCCTTCACCCCCACTTGCCAGTAGCTACTTTTCAAGTCGAGTGTGGGAAACCATTTCGTACCAGAGAGCGCGTCCAGAGTGTCGCCAATTCTCGGCAATGGGTATCTATGCTTTTTCGTGACGTCGTTCAACTTGCGTTAGTCCACGCAAAACCTCATTTCCCATCCTTCTTCTTCACAAGTACCACCGGTGAGCTCCATGGACTAACTGATGGTTCGAAGACGCCGCTGTCGCTCATTTCTTGTACGATTTGACTCACAACTTCCCGCTTCGCCAGTGGAACACTACGAGGAGCTTTACGTATCGGCCTCAGATTGTTGTTGTTGTTGTTGTAGCAGTGCTTCGCCCTACCTAACAGCCGCGGCCGATCACAAATTGTCATCAATATCCTCGAATGCGAGTCTAAGGAAATTTGCTGTTTCAACAGGGGTGGACCATAATGAAAGGGGTGTTAGAGGCGTTGGTTCCACATTACAATTAAAGAGATAGTTGGTGTCATGTGGGGACACATTGCAAACGGGGCATACATTTTGCATGTCGTGGTTGATTCTGGATAGGTAAGAGTTTAACCTGTTACAGTATCCAAAACGAAGTTGAGCAAGAAGTACGCGCGTTTCCGTGGGTTGTATGCCTTCACAAGTTTTGGGTACTTTTCTTTGAGTACTGGATTCACCGGGCAATTCCTGACATAAAGGTCCGACGCCTGTTTGTGGGGTTCAGCAAGGACCTGCTTGTGTTTTTTTGCTTCATACGGCTGGGTTCTCAGGTGCCGCATTTTCTCAAAATGCTCACGGAGATGACTCCTTAAGCCCCTAGTCGGTGCTGGCTCATCAATCAGATGTCTGTTTGGAAGCCCTGGTTTCTGGGTATTCAACAGGAACTGTTTGGTTAGCATCTCGTTTCTCTCCCTGATGGGGAGTATTCTCGCCTCATTATGTAGATGGTGTTCTGGGGACATAAGAAGGCAGCCCGTGGCGATTCTGAGAGCAGTATATTGGCAGGCCTGTAGCTTCTTTAAGTGGGTAATATTTAGGCTTGCCGACCATATTGCTTTGTATGTAGTAATGAGCGTTTATTTATCTTTTCCCCAGGTACTGCCAGCAAGGGATTTGAGGATTTTATTACGGCTCTGGATTTACGGAACATTTGCGGCTGCGTGCTCACCAAACTGTAGATCCTGATCAAACGTCACACCCAAGAGTTTGGGGTGTAGGACAGTCGTTAGCGTAGTGCCATCGACGTGGATCTTCAAAATGGTCGACATTTGGGACGTCCATGTTGTAAATAAGGTCGCGGAAGATTTAGTCGGTGATAATGTCAGGTTTCGCGAGGCGAAAAACTGGAGAGATCAGGGAGGTAGCCGTTTATTCTGTTGCAGAACTCATCGATCTGTGGGCCTGGGCCTGTGGCCGTTATTGTGCAGTCATCGGCGTATGAAACGATAGTGACTTCTTCTGGTGGTGAAGGTAGCTTAGATATGAAATTAGACAAAAGTGGGGATAGGACACCACCCTGTGGCACCCCTTGTTTAATTCTTCTTGGTTTTGATGTTTCGTTTCTAAATTGCACCAACGCCTGCCGACTACCCAGATAATTTTTGGTCCACCTTTTAAGACATGGGGGAAGGGTATACCCTTCCCGGTCTTGCAGTAACGTGCCATGGTTGACCGTATCAAAAGCTTTTGCTAGGTCTAGCGCTACGAGTACTGTCCTATGGCGGGGGTTTTGATTTGAACCGCAATTTATCTGGGTGCTGATGGCATTTAGCGCGGTGGTGGTGCTATGGAGTTTTCTGAAGCCATGCTGATGAGAGGCTAGCTGCAAATTTGCTTGGAAGTAGGGGAGCAAAATGGCTTCAATCGTCTTTGCTATTGGCGGTAGGAGAGATATTGGGCGATACGACTCTCCTATGTAAGCTGGTTTCCCAGGCTTTAGTAGCGGGACCACCTTGGCCATTTTTCATTTTTCAGGTATGACAAAGGTGGAAAGAGACAGGTTGAAGACATGTGCTAAGTATTTGAAAGCCCCTTTCCCTAGGCTTTTAAGCATCGGCATGGCTATGCCGTCTGGGCCCACTGCTTTGGATGGTTTAGCGTTACCAATGGCATCTTCAACCTCTCTGGCAGTGGTGGAAATTGGTGACGCGCTAAATGTATGTTTATGTGCGTGTCTGTTGGCCCTCCGTCTATCTTTTTCGACCGTAGAATGCATTACATATTGACGGCAGAAAGCGCTCGCGTAGGTTTTCGAACCCGACAGCACTTTATCGCCGAAGGCGATGGAAACTTTGTCATTGTGCTTAGACGGATTCGATAGGGACTTTACGGTGGACCAAAGTTTACCCACACCGGCAGAGAGGTTACAACCTCTTAAGTGCTCCTCCCATTTCACCCGCTTGTGTTCATCCACAAGCAATCTGATGCGTTTGTTTATGTCCCTTATTTGGGGGTCGCCTATTATGCAGAACGTCGTTTCTTCTATTTTATCCGCCAACATCTCACCCCTATTATCCGCCCGCAAGTTTGAATGCTATAGATCGTGATGGGCATTAAAGTCGCCTAAGATAATGCGGTTGTTGCCAATGAGTAAGGCGCTAATATTAGGGCGGTATCCACTGGGGCAGCAGGTGGCAGCAGGGATGTAGATGTTGATGATTTCTAGGTTTGCATCGCCTGACCGGACAGATAGGCCTTGACGTTCTAAGACATTGTCCCTGCGGTCGATGCCAGGATCAAATATATGATATTGCACAGAGTGGTGTATGATAAACGCGAGGCCGCCTCCATTTCCGCTCATGCGATCTTTTCTGTGGACATTATACCCAGAACAGGTTTGCAGTGCAGATCTTGCTGTGAGTTTAGTCTCTTGAATCGCAGCAATGCGGATGTTGTGCTGCTTCGTGAAATCAACTATCTCCGTGATCTTCCCAGTTAATCCATTAACTGCAGAATTCTGAAGTGCATAGGGGGAGACGTCGCCACTCTGGGAGTAAGTGACGGGTGACTACGCCTAGGTTGAGGAAGGCCAGGACGCAACTGCTGTTGTGGCCCTGGGACTGGGCGTCCTTCGGCAAGCATTGGGGCACCCGGTAGGTTGGGGTTTGCGACCTGGCAACATGGCGTAATGAAACCTGTCGGGGGGTTGCCGTCGCGGAGACCAGAACATCTAGGAAAGTTGCACCGCCCAATGCAGCTCCTGCCTTGAGCGGATGTCGCCAACATATATATTCTGTGCTGGCAAACGGTGCAAACGGGGTTAGGGACTAAGAGTCTGTTTCCCTGACCTACACGATTGCTACCTGAAAAGAGGGGGCGAGAAGACTGGGGCAGGGGCTAATGCTCAGCATTGCTACCGACTCTACTACGAAGATAGTAGTTATGAGTGGTAGCAGCTGTTTGAGTTGTTGGCGCCGCGGGGCGCGAGCAGCAGCGGGTACTAGTTGTGGCTTGCTGAGCAGCCGGGCTGCTGTAAGGTAGTGGGGGGGCGTAGACTACGGGACGCCCTTGAACTTGAACAGCAAGGAGTCACAAAAGATTTGTAAAAGTTACATGGACGTGGGGTTTTGGGATCAAGCCCAGAACAACCTGTCCGGTGCAACCATCCCTTACACGCGACACACTGAACAGAGTATGACCGTCCTAAAAAGATTCCTTTCCGGCAGATGCAGCAAAACTATTTCTCAGGACCGGAGTCAGGAGACGGACCCGGATTGGATTCGATACCTTCCCGGGGCAAGAGAATATGGAACAGTCACGCTACAAGGAGCTGCTGGGAGGATAACAATCTGTGGGAGGAACGCAACAAATTAAATGGGGTTACACTGAAATGACAGTCCTTGGTCGGGAAAAATCCCGAGTCGCTCCGGTACATAGAAGCGACTGCCTTGGGAAGCGTATCGGCTTCGGGTCTCCAGTGTCAATTTGATTTTCACAACATTGGTGCGACCTGGTTTGGAACCATCCTGGTCAAATGTTTGCGTACTTTAGGAGCAGTTGCTTTGCCTTACTTTGATAATCTTCCTCTAGACCCTCCGTCAATGCCGTGATTGTTATGTAACTTTGTGTTTAGCTGGCCCAGCTAGCTCGTCGGATGGGAGGGGGGGTCAAGACCACCCGCCCTGTTTCCTACCACACAACAAAAAAAATAAAGGAGAAAATAATGCCTAAAATAGAAAAGTAAATAATTATAACTAGAGCGGAAAAAGATTGTCCTGTCGGGTGGAGCCTCCCACCCCATTTCTTGCAAACCGCAACGAATCCATGAGTGCTACTAGGCTCCGGCAATTTAGGTAGCACTCCCTATCATGTCAAGCGTCCGCCAAATCGTACCCACAGCCCCCACCACCACCTCATCCTCCAAAACCAATACCTACCACCAACTCTAATGGAATCTACTCAGCCATGACTTTGGCTAGCCAAGTTCACATCTTCAACCCACCCTAATAAATAAATCGATCCAACTAATATTAATTTACAATTTAATCAATCATTAAAATGCTTAGCATACTAATCAAAGTATTATCATAACTCTACAGAACAAAATTTTAAAGTTGTAAAATTTCGAGACACCCTAATGTATCTTTGCTAATATAGCTAAACTATCTCGTTAACAAAAAAAAAAATAATATGAGGTACACAAATATGTGTGTTTGAGTTTAGCTAACCGCACTCAGCGATTGCTCAGCTTTGTCTTTGTTGACGATCAAAGCTAAAAAAACATTTCAAGAGAAAAGAAAAAAAAAAAAAAAAAACAAAATGTTATCAACAAAAAGCAAAAGGTTAAATACCAATAATGCATATGCATTTGCATTAACCTGGGTCGATTTGTATCAACGAAAGTTAACCGATATCGCGCTATCGATTTTTCGATAGGATTTGGGCTTAGGAACAAAAAGTTCCACTACGCATACCCAAAAAATAACTTTCGAGCCTGCAAAAAAAAATGGCGAAAGGGTAAATTTTTCGACCAAAACACTCTTCAAAGCCCTAAAAATATTTTTTTTTGTTCAAAAAACTGTTATAAAAACGTTGGCGATAACAGTTTTTTGAAAAAAAAAAAAAAAATATTTTTAGGGCTTTGAGGAATGTTTTGGTCGAAAAATTTACCCTTTCGCCATTTTTTTTTGCAGGCTCGAAATTTATTTTTTTTGGGTAGGAGTAGGGGAACTCTTTTCCTAAGACCAAATCCTATCGAAAAATCGATGTAATGTAATTAAATGTATATGTAAATAGATCAAAGAAGTTACAAAAAGAAACTTTTTCACTTATCTTGGTGTTTCAGCAGCTGGTACCAATTGCGAAGAAAGAGAGACGCTAAGGAGAATATTTTTAATTTTTAAATTTATACTCGGGTGCACGTAAAAAAAGGGAAACCTGAACCTTGGTTGGTGTGAATAAAAAAAAATATTTATATTTAAGAATTCATGAGCTTACCACCGGCTTATAATGATTGAATTTCAATTATTATGTTTTCTAAGACAAACTGAAAAGAAAGACACATTTACTGGCATATTGCGATGGAGCCATTTCGAAAATCGCCAACGTAATCATCATCAGGAAATTTTTTAATGTTATCAAAGGTTTTACCGGGATTCGAACCGTGAATCACATGGTGAAACTGCAGTTGCCTTAACCACTAGGCTATCCTGCTGGTATTTGTTTTCATGCTTAATTCAGTTTTTATCATTTCTACACTAACAACGCAGTTGAGACATTTTGTCTCTATATTAATCTGTGTGCCATGTAGATTTGTTTTTGTAAAGTTATTCTTCGTTGCGAATGAGAAGTTTTGTAAACTCGGGCTCAGTTTTACATATTTTTGTATGTTTGTTTAATGGTGTGTTCAGTTTATACTTATATTTAAGAATTCATGAGCTTAACACAGGCTTATAATAATTGAATTTCAATTATTATGTTTTCTAAGAGAAACTGAAAAGAAAGAAATTATTACTGGCATATTGCGATGGAAACATTTCGAAAACCGCCAACGTAATCATCATCAGGAAATTTTTTAATGTTATCAAAGGTTTTACCGGGATTCGAACCGTGAATCACATGGTGAAACTGCAGTTGCCTTAACCACTAGGCTATCCTGCTGGTATTTTTTTCATGCTTATTCAGTTTTTCTCATTCCTACACTAACAACACAATTGCGACATTTTGTCTCTATATTAATTTGTGTGCCATGTAGATTTGTTTTTGTAAAGTTCTTCTTCGTTGCGAATGAGAAGCTTTGTAAACTCGGGCTCAGTTTTACATATTTATGTATGTTTGTTTAACGGTGTGTTCAGTTTATACTTATATTTAAGAATTCATGAGCTTAACCGGCTTATATAATTGAATTTCAACTACTATGTTTTCTAAGAGAAAGAAATGAACATTTACTGGCATATTGCGATGGAACTATTTCGAAAACCGCCAACGTAATCATCATCAGGCAATTTTGTAATGTTTTCAAAGGTTTCACCGGGATTCGAACCGTGAATCGCATGGTGAAACTGCAGTTGCCTTAACCACTAGGCTATCCTGCTGGTATTTGTTTTCATGCTTAATTCAGTTTTTCTCATTTCTACACTAACAACACAATTGAGACATTTTGTCTCTATATTAATTTGTTAGTGTAGAAATGAGAAAAACTGAATTAAGCATGAAAAATAATACCAGCAGGATAGCCTAGTGGTTAAAGGCAACTGCAGTTCAACCATGTGATTTACGGTTCGAATCCCGGTGAAACCTTTGATAACATTACAAAATTGCCTGATGATGATTACTTTGGCGGTTCTCGAAATGGTTCCATCGCAATATGCAAGTAAATGTTTCTTTCGTTCAGTTTCTCTTAGAAAACATAGTAATTGAAAATCAATTATTAATAATTGAAATTCAGTTATTATAAGCCGGTGTTAAGCTCATTAATTCTTAAATATAAGTATAAACTGAACACACCATTAAACAAACACACATAAAAAAAATATTAATAAAGCAACCCTAGTTATTATGGCAACGTAACCGAGGAGTGCGATGTCCTTTAAAAATCATAAATTCCGAATTTGAAAAACTAAAACTAAAATAGAAGCAAAATATGCAATAAGGTTAAATGTTTAACACCTTGCATGCAAAAGGTTATCAATAAAAAAAAATTCCTATTTTGATGCAGCAATAACGAAATTATCGTAAAAAAGGTATAATGTGCATTTGCATATTCATAAACCTATATACCGATTTAACAGGTGGGTATAAAACCTATAATCAACACGATGTTGCCTAAGTTGTGTTAAATCTCGCAAACAAAAAAATCGAGAGGTAAAAATTATAAAGAAAAGAAGAAAAGAAAAAAAATGAGAAGTCTGCTGCCCTATCCTCTTGCTAATGCTGCTGCTGCTGTTTACTGCTACGTTTCTTTCCCGATAATATTGGTGCGCTGCGCTGTTTGCGATGATGCGTGTGGGCCAACTGCACAATGACGTCGATCTCGCTCTCCCTTCGCTTGATCGTTCTGCTTTTAGTTGCGGCGAGCAAATTTCTTTGTAGCAATACTTGTGTATACTTTTCTAATTGGTGTGTGCTAAAGCTGCAACTGGACTTGGAAGGACGTTGACCTACATCCAATTAGCCGATATTCCAGCTGTTTTATTATATGTGGTTAGGGGTGGGACCGTTGTAAATATTTTTCGCCGTTGGTTCTTAAGCACCAAAATGTATATATATAATTATATATACATATACATATATGTGTATATTGAACATAATTTTTTTTCTTTTATACACATATATGCATATATATATTACACATGGGTATATAAGGTGAAAAAGGCCAAACAAAATAAAGTTTTCAATATTTTTTTTAAATATAGTATAAATGCATACATATGTATATGCAGCATTTTTTCTTTGTTTTGTATGTACCTCGTTGCACAGGGATATGCATGTATCTGTAGGCATATAGCCATACCCAACAGAATTTTATACCCACATGTACTTATGGGCCACGATAACTTCTTCGATATAGCACATATATATATACACCCATGCATATCACTGCCTGCGTACACTCAAAAATATTCCTTTACAAATTTCTTTTCATTCTGCATCTTGTTTAATTTATAAGTAATTTGCTATGCCCAAGTATGTACATGAGTATATATATAGCTATAAGCATACATACTCACATACATATATCTTAAGGACTTTATGGATATAATGAAAGCACGGTCTTACCTCAGTTATGGCGGGAACTAGATTTTCTATTTTCTTCGAATTTACGTACTTGGGTTTGCGACGTTTAGTCGGTTTACACCCGGCGCGTATAACTTTAATTAAATTATTTATTAATAATATGATAATTACTTTGGCGAACTTCGCACTCGCTTTTATATACATCCGCAACCTAAATAAATTGACTTGGTCACCACTTCACTCACTTGCAATAACTGAATTTTTCTGCTTTCGCAGACTGCAAGCGACCCACTAGCCACCGTCAGCTTGCCCGCCGAGTATTTGGTATAAACCAACTCGGGTAATTTGGTACGAATTGGGTCGAACATCACTCACACATTTACACTCTTTTCTGGCAATACAGATATCTGTAGATATTTGTGTCATCCTTTGATGGGCTAAATACTCAAGCACACTGTGTAACAAAAAGCAGAAAAAGAAAAGGGCTGCGGGTTACAGGCTCGCAACCGTCGATGGTGCTCGTCCCATGGAGCGTTTGCGAAAACCTCTCTTTTGGTATACGTTTCTTAGACTATCACTTGGTTTGTTCTAATACTAAACACACACATATATTGCAACAATAAACAACAACCACAAGTAATCAACCTGTTGAAATTTAACATGCCAATTCACCAATAATAAACTAGTAATAGTTGCCAAGTTTAATATCATGTAACAAAATGGTCCATTAGCAACAGGCCAGACAATTACTAAAAACGTTCTAAAAAAAAAAAAAACAAAAAATACTAAGCTACAAATAAATCCTTCGCGTGGTATATCCCCAACTTCCTCCCAGAGCTGTCTCGTAATTCGTATAACGAATTTCCGATTATTCGCAGGACGACGCACTGTACGTGCTTTGTTGCTAACTTAGCGTTATAGTTATCAGCTTGACAGCTCTGTTTGAAGTTGCGTCGGTATACCAATTTTCCGACATTGAACTTAACATCTTTCGCACGAGTGTTGTAGACCTTTTCACCGACCTGGTGTTATCTCTTTAGTTCATTAAACACCTTATCTCTCATAAGTTGGCTTCCGTCTGGTCCTATTTTTGCCTCGCATTCTATGTCCTTTAGCGGCGCTATTCTGCGAAGAACATTGTAAGATGCCCCATGCTGCACCATTGGCATCCCAAACACTGCATAATACATGGATTCATCTATGGCTGCATGTTTCACACTTCTTAGTGCAAAAGCCGCGTCACTTACAAGCTGATCCCAGTTTTTCTGATTTTCCCCAACGTACGCCTTAATCATCTGTAGCACAGACTGGTTCACGCGCTCTGCTGCATTCCCTTGAGGGGCGTAGAACGCGTTACGTAGGTGCTTTGTGCCGTATTTTTCAAGGAAAGTGGTGAAGAGCTCGGACACAAATTGTTTCCCATTATCGGAGTGTACAAATTCGGGTACCCCGAATATGTGGAACACCTCGCTTTCAAGATACTGCACTACTTTGGCAGCAGTGGCACGTTGCATGGGTTTAAGGAAAGCAAATTTACTACAGTGATCTAAACATACAAAAACAAACACATTTCCATCCTTTGTACGGGGATATGGTCCCATAAACTCGACATATAGACATAAAGTCGACATATAGACGTTGGAAAGGTCGTTCAGTTATCTGTTGCTTTCCCATTGGTGGCTTACGAAAATAGTTTTGTGTTTTGTCTGACGCCATTCCCGGCCAGAAATAGTTTTCCCTTTTACGTGCCAGAGTTTTGTGAATGCCCCCATGACCAGCCGATGGCGAGTAATGAGCGGCTTCCACCAAACCATGCCGCAGCTCAGACGGCACCCAAAGCTTCCAGGTCTTGTCCTCTTGAAAGTCACTCCCCCGGTTGAATTGAGTCCGATTATATAAATTATTGAAATACGTTTTTAACTTTGATATTTCAATTTTATTTCCGACACAGGTCAGTGCCGGTTAGATGAGCAAATATGACTAATATACAACTTCTCGGTGACTGCACCTGAATGCCTATTTCTACTTCCCTAATCGTGACGCTGCTGCCCGTTATAATGCTGACTTGGCATTTGCCGTTTGCTGGTATGCTCGGCTTTCATTATTTGAATCGAGTCCCGCATTGCCGTGGGAATGATAGCAGCTTGGTGTTCACTTGCTGATTCAGCGTCTGGCTTACTTTGTGCTGTTGTTATGATACGCTGTTGTTATTGCTGTTGTTCGCATAGCTACTGTTGGGTTGCTGTTTGCATAATTACTGTTGGGTGCTAACTACTCCCCCACTTGAAGTGAAGCCGTCCGCGGCTTCTTTATGGCAATGTTTAGATTCGCTCGGCTTCTTATACTTTTCATGAAAATGAAATGGTATATTAATTTCGTCACGAAACCCAAAATTGTAAGTCCTTAAAGGAAAATAGATAGACCCACCATTAATTATACCGAAATAATCAGGTTGAAGGGCTGAGTTGATTTAGCCATGTCCGTCTGTCCGTCTGTCTGTTTGTATGCAAAATTGTCCCTCAATTTTTGAAATATCTTGATAAAATTTGGTGAGCGCGTGTATTTGAGTGTCCGATTAGACATTTGTCGGAACCGGCCGGATCGGACTACTATAGCATATATCCTCCATACAACCGATTTTTCAGAAAAAGAGGATTTTTGTAATATCTTACTCAATTTAAGAGATTGAAGCTTCAAACTACACCATATAATTTCGTATATTGCACATATTGTTGCCTGAAAAAATTGATGAAATCGGTCGTATATGTAGTATATATCCCCCACAACCGATTGTTCAGATAAGAAACTTTTCGTAATTACTGCCCTATTTTATGAGCTAGAGGCTTCAAATTTCAACGAAGGCTTACGTATATAGCATATATTGTTGTCTGAAAAAATCATACAGATCGGTGGTATATATAGTATATATATGGTGGTATATATAGTATATATATATAGTATATATATATTTTCTCGCAATTTTAGCCCCATTTTAACAGCTAGAAGCTTCAAATTTCACCGAATGCTTACGGATATGGCATATATTGTTGTCTGGAAAAATCGTAGAGATCGGTGGCACATATATTATATACCCCATATAAACTGTATTTTTTGCCCCTTTTTTACGGCTAGAAGCTTCAAAATTCATAAAATTTCATCAAATAGTTACGTTTACGTCATATATTGTTGAAATACGTGATTCGTAGTCATAGTTTTTACACGCAGACCACAAAAAACCTGAAATTTTGCATCCTCACACAAAGTACCTACCTATTTTTATACCTTTAATGAAAAGGAAATGGTATATTAATTTCGTCACGAAACCCAAAATTGTAAGTCCTTAAGGGAAAATAGATAGACCCACCATTAAGTATACCGAAATAATCAGGTTTAAGAGCTGAGTTGATTTACCCATGTCCGTCTGTCCGTCTGTCTGTTTGTATGCAAACTAGTCCCTCAATTTTTGAGATATCTTGATAAAATTTGGTGAGCGGGTGTATTTGGGTGTCCGATTAGACATTTGTCGGAACCGGCCGGATCGGACTACTATAGCATATATCCTCCATACAACCGATTTTTCAGAAAAAGGGGATTTTTGTAATATCTTACTCAATTTAACAGATTGAAGCTTCAAGCTTCACCATATACTTTCGTATATTGCACATATTATTGCCTGAAAAAATTGATGAGATCGGTCGTATATATAGTATATATCCCCCACAACCGATTGTTCAGATAAGAAACTTTTCGTAATTACTGCCCTATTTTAAGAGCTAGAGGCTTCAAATTTCAACGAATTATTACGTATATAGCATATATTTTTGTCTGAAAAAATCATACATATCGGTGGTATATATAGTATATATATGGTGGTATATATAGAATATATATGTTGTATATATATATATTTTCGCAATTTTAGCCCCATTTTAACAGCTAGAAGCTTCGAATTTCACCGAATGCTTACGTATATGGCATATATTGTTGTCTGAGAAAATCATAGAGATCGGTAGTATATATAGTATATATCTCATACAACCGATTGTTCAGATAAGAAACTTTTCGCAATTTCTACGCCGTTTTAACAGCTATAAGCTTCAAATTTCACCGATTGCTTACGTATATAGTATATATTGTTGTGTCAAAAATCATAGAGATCGGTGATATATATAATATATATGATGGTATATATAGTATATATATATAGTATAAATATTTTTTTTTTGCGATTTCGGCCACATTTTAACAGCTAGAAGCTTCAAATTTTACCAAATGCTTACGTGTATAGCATATATTGATGTCTGAAAAAATCATTGAGATCGGTGGTATACATAGTATATATCTCATAGAACCGATTGTTCAGATAAGAAACTTTGCGCAATCTCTGCCCCGTTTTATCAGCTAGAAGCTTCAAATTTCACCAAATGCTTACGTATATAGCATATTTTGTTGTCTGAAAAAATCATAGTGATCGGTGGTATATATATTATATACTTCATATAAACTGTCATTTTTTCCCCTTTTTTACGGACAGAAGCTTCAAAATTCATCAAATTTCATCAAATAGTTACGTTTACGTCATATATTTTTGAAATACGTGATTCGTAGTCATAGTTTTTACACGCAGACCACAAAAAACCTGAAACTTTGCATCCTCACACAAAGTACCTACCTATTTTTTATTTTATATTTATCTTAAAAATCGTTTAGATATGTTCAAATGTCACCAAATGTTTACGTGTATAGCATATATTGTTGTCTGAAAAAATCATAGAGACCGGTGGTATATATAATCTCATACAAACGAATTGTTCAGATAAGAAACTTTGCGCAATTTCTTCCCCATTTTAACAGATAGAAGCCTCAAATTTCACCAAATGCTTACGTGTATAGTATATATTGTTGTCTGCAAAATCATTGAAATAGGTGGTATATATAGTATATATCTCATACAACCGATTGTTCAGATAAGAAACTTTGCGCAATTTCTGCCCCATTTTAACAGCTAGAAGCTTCAAATTTCATGAAATGCTTACGTATATAGCATATATTGTTGTCTGAAAAAATCATAGAGATCTGTGGTACATATATTATATAACCCATATAAACTGTATTTTTGTGCCCCTTTTGTACGGCTAGAAGCTTCAAGATTCATAAAATTTCATCAAATAGTTACGTTTACGTCATATATTGTTGAAATACGTGATTCGTAGTCATAGTTTTTACACGCAGACCATAAAAAACCTGAAACTTTGAATCCTCACACAAAGTACCTACCTATTTTTTATTTTATATTTATCTTAAAAATCGTTTAGGTATGTAGATCTCTTCACTATATATTTCTTATCTTTTACATCCGATTATTCGGAGATTACGAACGGGATAAGATTATTGTTCAGCCCCATTCATGAAAGGTATGAAGGCTTCGGCCGAAAACAGTCCCGTCCTTACTTGTTTGTTTTCGTATCTGACCAACCGCAAAAATTATGATGGCTGCTGCTACGAAAAGTGACAACGCTTATTGATTGTATTGATCGAGTACGAATAAGACTCTTTAGGTGCGATATGTGCTTGAGATTCCTTATGTTGATTTTTTTCAAGTATGGGAGTGACAATATAGTCATGTGGTCAGTAAAATTTATAGTTTGCGCTGGAGTAACTTAAGGGCGAGAGTCAGCTTGTGACTTCCCCGTCAAAGGTTATTATGATGGTTCCCCTTGTCAGCCTTGTTAAGTTTCCATCGTAGAACGTTGCTGGTTGGTTATTTATTAGTACAATGCCATTATGGATTTCCCTTTTGGCAGCTACGTAGTCAGCTGATATCGTTTTGCAGGTTGCTGAGTGAACGTTTAGAAGCTGCATTGCGCACGGGCTATCCCTCAGAGGTTGGCAAAAGCTCCCCATTAGGGTTTCCTTGCAATTATGCAGTGGTATATAATTGCATTCGGCTATATCTCCTGTCTCCAATGATAGTATCTTTTCGTCGTTTATCCGGGCAACATCCTTAAAAGATTACAAACACTAGCTATCTTCGGATATTTTATAAGGAGATAAATACATAAATTACTTTAAAATATTTGGATCTTAGAAACTTGTAGTAAATCACTTATATTTACGTTGGCAGAGTGTTCAGCATCCAGCATGTTCCTTACTTCAACACCGTTCAGCAAAATAAGGTTGATTATATTTACCTTACCCAGGGTGACGGATTTGTTGACGGTCTCAAATTCCATCATCAACGCCCTGTTTCTAGCGGTTTCCAAAGAAAAAAGGTTGCCAGTGTCCATCTGGGTTCGGTTGGCGTTCTTAAGCAGTTCGTTAAAGGTATTTGTCAATTCATTTATTTTTTCTTGTGTTTTTGAGTTGAACAAAATTTGCTGTTCGTGCGATTCTATTAAGTTTTCAGTTTTCATTCCAATTTTTAAGAAGTCATCAAAATCAGGCGTTCCGGCGATATATTTTAGGGCAGTCCCTAAGACGTTGATGATACGAGCATGTCGGTGGTGTACCCTAACTGCAAATAGTAGTAGTGTCATCTGTTCCGCGTCACTTTCTAGTAGTTTCCATAAATGTGATTGTGGAAACTGCTCTGATAGCCTGGTCTTGCCGTTGGTATTTAGCCTCATGGCATACTTTACAATTAGAAATTATTTCCTTCAACATTTTCCTCATGCCATGGAAGTAGTAGCATTCGAGGATTTGGTGTACATTTTCACGCAATGATCTACGGGCCCTGTTTTGTTCTGTCTGCAAAATCTCCAGCTGGTCATCCTTATTGAAAACATCTATGACCTGTTTTTTCGTATGCCGTATCCTAACTGCGGGAAACTCAGTAAGTATTTTGTCTTGCATTTTAGCAAGAATCGGTAAGTCACACAACACACCGTTCACAACGTTTGTATTAACGCATTCCTTCATTGCGCGCAGAAGTTCGTCCGGGCCACTGAAAATTATAGGGTGTCTCATACTTGTCTTAAAAACTATTTTTGTGCTTTTCGAGAATGATTCGCCCTCCTCAATAATAATTTGATTCCGAAAACAGTTCAAAGGATTTGGCACCGTCGAAATAGTCTGGGTAAGGGACTCCTCAATATTCCCCATAACGCTACTTGACCGTTCGCTATCCATCACATTTATGTGCTGCCGGAACAATGCGTCAGCAACCAAGTTTCCTTTTCCAGGTTTGTAATGGAATTGAGGGTAAAACTCCTCCACAAAGGAGTGGATGTCTGATATAGGGCAAGAGGGACCTCTAAAAAATTAACGTCATCGCTAGGTTCAAATTCATTGTTTTCGAGCTGCTCGTCGAAGCTACAGTTGGCATAGCCATAGTCGTCTTCACTCGTATAATGTCCATTCTCCAAACCATTTATCTCATGAGCGAGGTGGTTAATACGTTCCTTCTTTGGGGTTGGGTAGCGTTCACTTCCATTTTGTCGTTTTTGTGCAACCGGGGCCGGCAGCGAACTGCCTCGGGTGGTTTTGAGTTCCGTGGAGTTGCTCGGGTTCCCATTATTTTGATTTCGAGAAAAACCCTGAACCACTTGTCGGGCATCATTATATGGTGGCTGTAGCCTTGTTTGCCTAAAACGTGAAAGAGATGGCTCCACTTCCATTGGGAGCGGACGATGTCGTACTTGCTCATTCGGGACCCTACGGTATTGTGGTGAATATTGGTATGAATTGGGGGCCTGAGGTAAAATATTCGTCCTACCGATCGAATTCATGATAGTCATTTTTGTCGTCCTCGCTCGGTTAGCCTCAAGTTCCTGGGCCAATGCCAGTGCAGACGGCGGATCCGCGGGTTGCGACGAGAAAAGAATATCGCACAATGGCCCATTAAGACCAAAAATGAACACACGAAGGGCATCTTCCCGATATTTTTTACTAAGCGACTCAATAAGTACCCGATTTTCACCGTGAGTCATTTTAGTTTCGTTGATTATAAATGTCACCTTCCGTTCTATTTCATCATAGAACTTAGCCACCGATAATGACCCTTGGCTCAACATTGATAGCTCTTGTTCAATCATATACACTGGTTTTTTATCAGCGCAAGTGAAATCCAACCCTGAAATTATAGCCTGAAAATTCAGAACTGTGTTAAAAGAAGACAAAACCATGTCAGCAGACCCCACCATCTTATTCCTTATAATGCCCACAGCTTGATAGTGCCTTGAGCTTCCTGCATCAAAAACTTTATAAGCCGTGTGTGCGGCCTTCCTCCAGGACACGTACCTCTCCTGATCGCCGTTAAATTCCGGCATTGTCTTGACAAGTTCCAGTGATTCGTCACAAGCAACGCCAGGTCGAATTGTAACAGCCTCGTATTCCAGCACTCTAGCAGTGGTTTCCATTCTCGTCAACCTACTGGTCAATTCGTCCATCTTTGTCTGAAGCTCACGCTTTATCTGCTCGGCCGCCGCGCGAACCGCAACATTCAAAAGGGCCTGCATCTGAGCCTGGTCCATTTTAAGTCTAACACTTAACAACCGTCTTTCAAAACAAACGTCTTCTCTCAAGGCAACATTTTTCAAAAACTTCCAACACTTTATTTATTTATTTAAACGGTATGCTAAACACTATAAATACATACAGATATTCATATTCAATTTCTGGTAGGATCGGGGTGTCTTCGTTGTAGTGTCCTCGCTGGAGTGTCACGACCTGTATTGTTGATTGTTGATTAGTTTAATAGAGGTTAGCCGGTACGTGTTACACACGTTAATTATTTTTATAAACGTTTAATTTATTTTTGTGTTGTGGGTATCCAACCCTTCGTTGATTAATTTAGTAGGGATTAGCCCATACGTGTTACACACGTTTAATTACTTTGTATTTTTACAAACGTTTAATTTATTATTGTGTTGTGGGTATCCAACCCTTCGTTGATTAATTTAGTAGGGATTAGCCCGTACGTGTTACACACGTTTAATTACTTTGTATTTTTACAACGTTTAATCTATTTTTGTGGGTATCGAACCCTTGGCCACGTTAACTTTCGTATCCTTTGTAAGGATGATTTCGCGTGGCCCCACACTTGGGCGGCAATTATTGAAATACGTTTTTAACTTTGATGTTTCAATTTTATTTCCGAAACATGTCAGTGCCGGTTAGATGAGCAACTATAACTAACATACAACTTCTCGGTGACTGCACCTGAATGCCTATCTCTACTTCCCTAATCGCGACGCCGCTGCCAGTTATAATGCTGACTTGGCATTTGCCGTTTGCTGGTATGCTCGGCTTTCATTATTCGAATCGAGTTTCGCATAGCCGTGGAAATGACAGCAGCTTGGTGTTCACTTGCTGATTCAGCGTCTGGCTTACTTTGTGCTGTTGTTATGATACGCTGTTGTTATTGTTGCTGTTTGCATAGTTACTGTTGGGTTGCTGTTTGCATAATTACTGTTGGGTGCTAACTTATATGTAGCCGTCAGATACGCACAGGTCAGAAACTATATCTTGGCCTTTTAAAATCGCGTCTTTCAGTGCAACGTACTCGCCAGTTTCAAAATATGGTGACTCCAAGCTAGCATCCAATACCCTGCTTACATGCATCAGCTCTTCAATATCCATCGTCGACAGCGTATCTGGAACCACATTTTGCGATCCCTTCCGATGTTCGATCTTGAAATCGAAAGCCTATAATTTCAGACTCCACCTGGCTAGTCCGCCGCTAAGATCTTTTTGGCCCATCAACCATTTTAAGCTAGCGTGATCGGAGATGACCTTCAACATAAGGGCGAAATCCTTTGACGCTGAGCTCTGCGGCGTAGCATTCTAATTCTGTTGCACTGTAATTTCGTTGTGCTTTGTTTAATTTTCCGACATATAAGCTATTGGTCGCTCGTTTCCGTCCTCGTCCAATTGGAACAAAACTCCAGCCACTCTGTCAGTCGAAGCGTCACACTGTATATAGAAACGTCTGCGGAAGTCCGGGTGTGTCAAAACTAGTGCAGAAATGAGGCTTTGTCTAAAGTTGTTTAAAAGCCTCACTCGCTTCGTCCGTCATTATAAATTTCTTTATGTTTTCTTTGGAGAGACAGTCGTGCAGACGCGCTGCAATAGTCGCGTAGTTTTTAATGAATCTGCGGTACCAGCCTGACATGCCCAAGAACCGTTGGAGCTGCTTCGGGCTCTTTGGCTGTGGGAAATCTTTAACTGCAGCAATTTTGTTTGCGTCTGTTTTTATGCAACCACCACCAATTACAAATCCCAAATACCGAACTTCTTTGAAGCAGAACTTGCTCTTCTCCACATTAATAGTTAATTTCGCGTCGCGCAGACACTTAGCGACCTTTTCCAATAAAGACCTGTGTGACTCAAAATCTACAGAACAAACTAAAGATCATCTAGGTATACAAACACAGAATCGCGTAAAGCGGCCGAAATGACCTTGTCCATAAGACGACACATACGCCGAACAGCGTTACGTAAACCAAAAGGCGTAACAGAAAAATGATACAGAGGCCTGCCAGGAACGGCGAACGCGGTTTTCTCTCTTGATTTTTGCTCCAATGGTATTTGGTAATCCCCCACCGGGATTAAATTTCAAACTATTCGTAAAGAAAGCGGAGGTGGAGAACCACCACTTCCTCGCAGTCGGTGGAGTTGGTAAAACCCCCACCGAGTATAAAACTTAAATATACCCTGTTTTCCTGAAGGTTGCGGAGATGGAAAGCCCACCATAATCCCTCTAACGATGGGGTTGGAAAAACCTCCAAAGTTACTAAAATAAAGAACTCGTGAGTTGCGAAAATCCCAGGAGTCCTATTCACCGCTAAACAAGGCGTTAGCAGGCTACTATACCTAGCTGGCTACTACCCAAATTCGCAAAATTTGTCGCCCTTTTATACTTGTCCACGCGCAGGAGAAAAGTTACCCTGCAACAATAAATCTTACTTATTATATGTATTTACATGAGGTATCCTACGTTCAACGGTATTATTATACCCATATATTCAATTATCTACTTGCATATAAGTATTTATTTCTAAATTACGTATGTAGTAAATCCCCTTGGACAGTAAATCCCCTTGTAGCATGCGAGTTCATTGATAGGCATCTCCAGTTAGCATAGTTACTTTCAATTTCCCTCTGCTGTCTGCTTATTGTGCCTTGTTGTTGTCAACAAGTTGGTTGCCCTTCGTAAGTAACTTGCAAGTGTAATGTTTATGGCTGCCTAGTACCCATGATGTGTTGTTGGTATACCGAGGTGACGTCTTTCTAGTACATTGCATTTTTTTTTTGTTTCCTCCTTGTGCGATGTCCGCTTTGACGGTTTGCTTCAATGCCTGTTGTGATTGGTTGCAATTTCTTTGTATACATATGTTTGTACGTTTTTGGTGCTCTTGCAATGGGAGCTTATGTGTGTGCTGTATTCCCATCGTTATTTAGAAATCCAGCAGGTTCGTTGATCTCAATGCAAATCCAAAGTTTTTCCCGTTTGATCTCTATGCAAACTATGATATCCACACAAAATATTTGTCATATGCAGGCAGAGAAAATTATGCTTATGCAAAATAATAAATATGTAAGTGTATATTAGGGTCTTTCAGAAAAATTATTATTTTATGTGTGTAAATCCAATTTATATAATTCAGGTTTATATGTTTTACATGCTATATACACTGATATAAATTCATTTTCATATACATTAGCGTGTTTCGAGAAATGATATATAATTTGCAATTGTAGATTATCTAGGTTCGAATGTGTGGGCCCCAAAGCCGGTGGATTTGGGTCCTCACACTCTCCCCTCACCTGCCGCAATGTGGCTTACTGTCACCATTGTAAAATTCAATTTCTCGTAGCGGTCAATGCTTGCGTTCCTTATGGGGTAATCTCTCGCGATTTGCGCCTTGTTCTAAAATGAAATGTTATGCAGAATTCGGTATTCAGGTTATAGCATTGGCTAGCTATGTTGTAGGCGTAGTTCATCGCCGTCTGGATCCCGTTGTCCAGAGTTGTGGCTTGCGCTTGTGCTGTGTGCCACCCTCTGCGGTCTCCATCAACCACCTGTTGACTGTTGCTTATGTCTGCGTGTTCGATTCTGGAACCATTTGCACCTGAATTGGCGAGTGCTAATGAACCACATATCGCTACCGTGCTGCAATCCGTCTAATCTTCTTCCGTGACCTGGACTGCTTGTGATGTTGACGCGCATGGCGTTGCTCTTACTACGGCCAGTTGCTCTGTGTATTCCTCGGTGGATATCTCAGTGAAATGTTGGTTCGGGGTTCTACTACACGATGCTGATGATGGTGCGTGGTGTGTTGTTGCTATCGTCGTCGGTCATCTCGTTTGTTCCCCGATGGGAACTTCGGTGAAGCCCCCCTTCCGGGCTTGGCGGGAGGCTTTTGACTTACCACGCTCGCGGGGTGAACGTATCCTTCTTTCTATTTCCCGGCTTGCATCTTCTTCGACTGCCGCCTTAGGGTATGCTTTTAGCTCGCTTGTATGTACCTTCCTTCTCTTGCCGTTATCCACCTTGACTAGTTCGACGATTACGGGCGATACGAAGTTCGTTACACGATGAGGCCCATTGTATCTTGGTGCTAACTTTGATGCGAAGTTGTCCACTGCCTTGGACAGCTGATGCTCTTTTACTAGTACCAAGTCGCCCACCGCCGGTTGCCACTATCTCCTACGTAAATTATAATGCTTTGCCTGCTACGCTGATGCTTGCTGTTGTCTACGACGTGCCATCTGATATACATCTTTCATTTTCGCCATCTTTTCACTGACAGTCACCTTCTCCTCGCCTGTGCCAAATGTTTGCTAATCATAGAGGACGTTGGGGATCCTCGGTTCCCTACCCTGTACCACGAATGCTGGACTGTAGCCTGTTGACTCGCATACGCTCGTATTCAGTGCTAGTGTCATCTCTGGCAACAACTCATTCCATGCATTATGCTCCTTCTTAGTGAACTTCGCTATCATCCTCTTGATGTTACTTGATGTTCTCTCCGTCGGGTTCTCTTGCGGTGTGTACGGTGCCGTTTATAGTGTTAACTACTTTGTACTCTTTACTTTAATTTTTAAAATAATTTTAATTGAGTTTTCGTGTTAACTTAAAATTTTGAATAACTTCAAAAAAAGAAAATTCTAATTAGTTTGAAAATATCTAAACTCAAAAATAAACAAAAATAAATTTTATATTACAAACAAAAATAAAAGTTTTTTTAAAATATCAACTTGAATGTTGATGTTCATTATCACTGGCAATAAGAATGTCATCAATGTATGTAAATACAAAATCGAAATCAGAAAATACTTCATTAATAAAGCGTTGGAAAGTTTGAGCACTGTTTCGTAAACCGAAAGGCATTTTTACGAATTCAAAATTTTAAGACATACTAAATCTCCTATCCAAAAAATTCAAATACCATCAGGCCGTTTTGAACATATTCATATGGATATTGTTGGACCTCTTCCAGTTTCAAATGGAAATTGTTATATTTTAACAATTATTGACAGATTTTCACGTTGGCCTGAAGCTTATCCACTTAAAGATATTTCAACAAATACTATAGTAAAAACTTTTATTCAAAATTATATACCACGATTTGGTATACCATTGAATATTACAGTAGATCAAGGTTCACAATTCACCTCAAAATTTTTTACGGAATTAACTAAACTTTTAGGTTCTCATAAAATTCATACATCTCCTTACCATCCCCAAGCAAATGGCATAATAGAGAGATTTCATCGAACTTTAAAAGCAGCAATTATAGCATCAAACGACTCGGTTCATTGGTCTGACATTTTACCATTCATTCTACTTGGTTTACGAACTTCTATTAAAGAAGATTTAAAATGTTCATCTGCTGAACTTGTTTATGGCCAAACACTTAGAATACCTGGTGAATTAATTATTTCAAATAGTAATAAAGAACATGATTTTTCTAATGACGCTCTTCATAAAATAAGAGAATATTTTTCACTTGTTCGTTCTAAAGTTTTTCATCATAACAAAGAAAATGTTTTCGTTCCTAAACAATTAGAAAATTGTGAGTATGTTTTTGTTAAAGTTCTTCGTAAATCTAATTTAGAATCACCTTATGAAGGACCTTTTAAAGTTATATCTAAGAAACATAAAACATTTACAATTCAATACAATAATACTATTAAAAATATTTCAATTGATTTACTTAAACCAGCAAACATACTTATTAACACTAATTTAAATACAAATACATTAAACAACAAAAAACAAAAAAAGGTTACATTTAATATTAATTAATAATTTGTTTGTTTCAAATTTTCTTGGAGGGGGAGTAAATATAGTGTTAACTACTTTGTACTCTTTACTTTAATTTTTAAAATAATTTTAATTGAGTTTTCGTGTTAACTTAAAATTTTGAATAACTTCAAAAAAAGAAAATTCTAATTAGTTTGAAAATATCTAAACTCAAAAATAAACAAAAATAAATTTTATATTACAAACAAAAATAAAAGTTTTTTTAAAATATCAACTTGAATGTTGATATACCGTTAGCTGGTGCTTTATGCCAGCCTCTTGTAAAAATTTCTTAAAATGCCTGCTCGTGAACTGTGCTCCATTGTCTGTTATTAGAACTTTTGGTGCGCCAAATCGTGCCAAAATCGCCTCTCTCATTCCCCTGATCAGGTTCTTCGTCGTTGCTTTCCGTACTGCTATGACCTCTACCCATTTCGAGAATCGATCCACGAAAATTAATGTCATTGTATTACCATGCTTCGAACGAGGGAGTGGTCCAACGAAATCTGCACAAATGGTAGCAAAAGGTTCATCTGAAATCTGCGTGAGCATCTTACCTGCAGCTAGTTGCTGGCTGGGTTTGTAGACTTGGCATGTGTGGCACTGTTGCACGTACTTCCGTACGTCCCTGAACATCCCAGGCCAGTAATACCGCCTCATTGCACGCGCGATGGATTTCCGTATCCCCATGTGCCCTGCGCTTGGTATGTCGTGAATCTCGTTAAGCACTCTTCGCCTCTCCGATGTCGGCACGCATAACTCCCATGGTACGGCATCCTCACCATACATTTGACTTCCAATTCATCTGTATAGTCTTGCTTCCTCTATGACGTATTCGGGAAACTTCTCTGGTGTCCTCGTGACTTCAGCCATCTTTGACGTGTACGAATTGCAACTCAAACTGTCTTCATGTGTCGTAAGGCTACCCAGCTGTTCCTTCGTTGGCTGCCTCGACAGTGCATCTACGACCACGTTCATCTTACCCTTCCTATACTGTACGTCGAACGAATACTGCTCTAACTCGAGCGCCCATCCAGCGATCCGGCCTGACGCAATTTCCATCGCGTTCAACCATTTCAAAGCCAGGTGATCGGGGATCACCGTGAAATTTTACCCTTCTAAATACGGTCCCATTTTCCTTATTGCCCACACGATTGCTAAACATTCCTTTTCAGTTGGTGAGTAGTTCATCTCGGCTTTATTCAACCGGCGGCTAGCATACGCTATCACTCGCTCCTCGTCATCCAACCCCTGTGTGAGAACTGTTTCGATACCATAACCGCTCGCGTCCGTCTGTAATCGAAATCTTTTAGTAAAATCTGGGCAAGCTAGTGCCGGTGCTTGTATTAGTGCATTCTTCAACGCTTCGAATGCCGCTTGTTGTTCTTCGAACCATTTCCACCTACTTCCCTTCTTCAACATTGACGTCAGTGTGTGCGCAACTTGTAAAAAGTCGGGTACGAACCTCCGGTACCATGAAAATATCCCCAGAAATCGCCTCAACTCTCGTATGTTGTGTGGTGGCGTCAGCTCCTTGATAGCAGCAACTTTGTCGTGATCCGTATGTATTCCTTCCTCGCTGACGACGTGGCCTTGATATTTCAAACTTT
The DNA here is from genome assembly GCF_040869045.1 of Eurosta solidaginis. Lineage (NCBI taxonomy): Eukaryota > Metazoa > Arthropoda > Insecta > Diptera > Tephritidae > Eurosta > Eurosta solidaginis. The sequence continues at coordinate 793,279 of NW_027136904.1, forward strand.
TCTTAAAAACTCACATTTCTCTGGGCTGATCTTCAGATTCGCCCTCCGTAGCCGCCGAAATACTTCTCCTAGGTGCCTTATGTGCTCTTCCAAGGTTGTGCTGGTGATGATGATATCATCCAGGTGGGCAAACGCATTTGGTTCCAACTCTGGGTCAATAACACGGTCGAGTGCTCGCTGAAACGTAGCCGGAGCGGAATGTAGACCGAACGGCATCACTTTCCATTGATACAACCCTCGGCCGGGCACGGTGAATGCTGTATACTTCTTGCTATCTTCTTCCATCTGGATTTGCCAATAACCATTTTTGAGGTCTAGACTGCTGATAAAACGCGCGCTACGTAGTCTGTCCAAGATATGTTGTATTCTTGGGAGTGGGTACGCATCTGGCACTGAGAGAGCGTTGAGCTGCCGATAGTCAACGCAGATTCTCCATTTGCCGTTCTTCTTCCGGGCTAGAACTATTGGTGCACTGTGTGGGCAGTGAGATAGTTCGATGCAACCTTTCTCTATCAGCTCGTCTATCTCCTTGTTTATGATCTCCTGCATCTTGGAGTTCTTAGGAAAATACCGCTGTTTGATCGGACGGTCATCTCGCATCACTATCTTGTGCGTGGCAACGTTGGATATTCCTGTCATCTCTTCGAAAATCTGTAATTCACGCTTTAGAAGGGTATTCACCGCCACGTCACTCCTCACGTCTTTCTCGATACTTGCGCTGCCTTCGTCCTCCATCATGGTTGTACACGTTACCATCTCCTGTGCTCTCTCTTCTGCTCGTAGCGTTATTGTTTCGTTGCCGCTCCTCAGCTCAAATGTAGCCTTTGCCAGATATTCTGTCCCGATCACCATGCTGTCGACTAACCCAGGCAGAACTAACAACTCACTCTGATGCACTTGATCCCCCAGTTTTACCTCTGCGTCCACTGCCTCCGATATCCATGCTGCGCTGCCATCGCCCATCACCACTTGTGTCTGTATCTTCTTGAATCCCGTGCGTCTATTTTCGCCGCTGTCTCCTCGCTGATGAAACTCCGTCACGCCCCCGTATCTACTGATGCATCCAGGGTTACTGCAACCAAGATTCGCCCTTGTGTCTGCCTAAATGTGCCTATTGAGTACGAGGTTGGGTTTGTTAAGACGCCACCCCTCGATACCAATGGGATCTCTGCCCGTTTCCCTGCTGTCCACGACAGCAGTCACGCTCGGCCACACTGTCAGCCGAAACCTCTTCGTTCGTTGCGACACCCATGTGCGTAGTGTCCCATTTCTCCGCATCGCCTGCATGCGTTCCGTGGATCGATGGGCCCTTGGTGTGGTATCGTCGCATGCTGTGGCGTGCTCGTTTGTCGTTGCGCCTCCAGCCTCCGATCTCCTTGTATCTCGTCTTCGTGCATATATGACAATGCTCGGCTGACCTTCGCGGCACAAAAGGTTTCGCTGCTGGCCTCAGCGGTTCTTTCTCCGGTATGATGTTCTCGTAGTCCTCGGCCACGCTTACCAGTTCCTCTAGGCTGGTGAACTCGCTCCGTTTGATGTAAAGCTGGTACTCTCGTCGACAATTTCTGTAAATCCGGTTCAGCTTCTGCTCGCCGTTGTAGTCAGCGTGACGCATCCGTGCCTGTAACGATAAAATGTAATCTTTAAACTGCTCACCTGCTCGTTGCATACGCTGTCGGATCTCACTAAGTGGTTCCTTACCGCCGTCGTACTTCAACCCCCACTTGCGTACTCGGTCCATTACGTTGGAGTGCGACCCCGGTTGGTGCGTGGCGTATATCGGCGTTTGCAAACTTCCTCTTGGATCCGCCGTCTGATTTATCACTTTTGGTGCGGAGCCGCTGCCGCCGGGCACTACTAATTCGTTGTTGTTTAGTGTTGGTGGCCTGACCGGCTGGGTATGCTGAAGAGCTAGCTCTTCAAAACGTGTTTCAAACGCTGAGTCGTTGCCTTGTGCCTGAATAAAGTTCGCCAAGCGTTTCCGTAGCTCTTCTACCGTCCCTGTGCTCTCCACTTCAAACTCCGTGGTATATTTCACCAGCTCGTCGCGGTTGAGGTAATATACCCATGTTACCTTTCCCATCGTTCGCGTCTACTCTGAATTCCCCTGTGTGATCTTCCTGTGATGGGGTTGGGAAAACCCCCACCGGGACTAAAGTCTCAAACTGTTTGTAACGAAAGCGGAGGTGGAGAACCACCACTCCCTCCCAGTCGGTGGAGTTGGTAAAACACCCACCGAGTATAAAACTTAAATATACCCTGTTCTTCCTGAAGGTTGCGGAGGTGGACAAACCACCACAATCCCTCTAACGATGGGGTTGGAAAAACCCCAAAGTTACTAAAATAAAGAAATCGTGAGATGAAAAAATCCCAGGAGTCCTATTCACCGCTAAACAAGGCGTTAGCAGGCTACTATACCTAGCTGACTACTACCCAAATTCGCAAAATTTGTCGCCCTTTTATACTTGTCCACGCGCAGGTGGACAGTTATCCTGCAACAATAAATATTACTTATTATATGTATTTACATAAGGTATCCTACGTTCAACGGTATTATTCTACCCATATATTCAATTATCTAATTGCCTAGCATGCGAGTTCATTGGTACGCATCTCCAGTTAGCATAGTTACTTTCAATTTCCCTCTGCTGCCTGCTTATTGTGCCTTGTTGTTGTCAACGAGTTGGTTGCCCTTCGTAAGTAACTTGTAAGTGTAATGTTTATGGCTGCCTAGTACCCATGATGTGTTGTTGGTATGCCATTTTTTTTTTGTTTCCTCTTTGTACGATGTCCGCCTTGACGGTTTGCTTCAATGCCTGTTGTGCTTGGTTGCAATTTCTTTGTATACGTATGTTTGTACGTTTTTGGTGCTCTTGCCATGGGAGCTCTTGTGTGTTGCTTATTGCGTTGCTGTATTCCCATCGTTGTTTAAAATTCCAGCAGGTTCGTTGATCTCAATGCAAAGCCAAAGTTTTTCCCAAATGATCTCTATGCAAAATATAATATCCACCCAAAATATTTGCCATATGTGGGCAGAGAAAATTATGTTTTTGCGAAATAATAAATATGTAAGTGTATATTAGGGTGTTTCAGGAAAATTATTATTTTATGTGCGTAAATTCAATTTATATAATTCAGGTTTATATGTTTTACATGCTATATGCACTGACATAAATTCATTGTCATATACATTAGGGTGTTTCGAAAAATTATATATAATTTGTAATTGTAGATTATCTAGGTTCGAATGTGTGGGCCCCAAAGCCGGTGTATTTGGGTCCTCACAGTATTCTGGAGCCTGTTGGGTATACCATCGATATGAGGGAGTGGATATGCATCCTTAACCGTGCGTTCGTTTACGTTCCTGGCGTCTAAGCATAATCGACTTTTATTGCCTTTGACAACGAGCGAAACCGGTGAGCTCCAGCTGCTGTTGCTTTCTTCGATTACCCCTAGAGACAACATCCTGTCCAACTCGGCGTAGACTAGCTTCTGGATTGCCGACGAAATCGGGTAATGCCTTTGTTTTATTAGTATGTTCTCATTCACGGCTTCTATAGTATGCTCTTCAATATCTGTTTTTCCTAAACCTAATACGGCAAATGAAGGGAATTGCGCTTTTATCCTATCTAATACGAAATTTTACTCAGTGGAAAGGTCATGTTGTACTGCATCCAATGAGAGATCACCTTCTGCGGGTACGAGCTCTGAAACCGACCTTTCAACCATTCTGTCATTCAATCCACTGCTAACCACATTCATTCGGAATGTATGCCAGAAATCAATTCCTAGGTAAACTTCTTGGGTCAACTCTGGTACTATAAGAAACTTTAAGTTTTCCGTGGTGCCATCCCGCATTACTGGCAAGGCGATTACGCCCACTACCTCCGTTACACCACCATTGGCTGTACGAATATTCTGACCGGATAAAGGAACACCATCGCTTTCTTTTCCTTCCAGGAATTTCATCCCGCCTTTCCCAAGGAAGCTCGCACAGGCCCCTGAGTCTAACAGAGCTAGTGCTTCCTGACTTCCGATAATAGCTCTAGCAAAAAATCTGTAGTCGCCTTTCAATGTGACTATGGTTGCAATGATCTTTTTACGTATTCTTTTCAACGTACGTTGTTTTTCTCCCATTTTCCATAATTTTCTAAAATTCCTATTCTTTCTCTTAGTTTCTATTTCTTCCAAAAAATCCGTTTACTTGCTTCTTTATACATTTGTTTTCGTTCATGTAAACTTCTCCCTATACCTCTACTTGGTTTCGCACTTTCAGTTATATCTTCTTTATATGCTACCCGCTTCAAAACCTTCACCCAGTAATATTTTCTCCTAGATTATTCATATTTCCGGGTACTTTTGCTCCTGGCCAGAGTTCCTGGCTCTCCGTTCCAGCGCCTGATTTCCCATCTCAGGTTTAAAAACACAAAAGGACTCGTCATGACCACAAAAAACCATTTCATATTATGAAATGACGACTTATATCTAGTGTCTTTTGCCGCTTCTGCCGGATTTTTTACAAAGAAAGCCACCGGCATTCCGCAAATAAAACACAACATCAGGTGGAAGGGGGACGGACAAAACGTCCGACTTTTACTATCACTAGGGGAGTGAGACATTTGAGGGTTGGGGTTAACTGGAGTGGGATGAGGTTTAGGTGACGCATATTGAGCTCCGGCACCAGGCACTGGTGGGGATGTGACTGGCTTGCTCCTATTATCTCTGCCTAAAGCCTCTACCTCTAAGTTTTGAACGATATAACCGCTCGCCCCGTAAACTTCTACCTCACTAACTATTTTATTTCTTGTCCGATTTTCCTGTATTAGTATTTCCGCGCGCTTACATTCGGATTCGAGTTCGGCTAAGGTATTTATCCTAGAAGAAAATGTCAAATTGGCCAAATAAGGTTTTAAATTTCCCTTGATGATTTTTACTAGCTCATCTTTCGGGAGTTTCTTCTTTAATCTGAAAGTCAGATCGTGAACATCCGCATGAAAATCTTCAAAAGTTTCTTGATGCGCCTGTTTTCTTTCCAAAACTTCTTTTATTACCTCGTAATCCGTTTCTGCAGATTTGAACTGCGTCAAAAGTTCTGCCTTCAAATTTTCATATCCGAAATTCACATTATCTGCATTATCTTCTAATATTTGCTAATACCATTTTAATGCTAGCCTGCTTACTAAGCAATGGAAATCAGCTAAGAACTGCTCGTATGAAAGCTGGTATTGGGCTCGCATCCTTTCAACGCGGAAAATAAAACTCTGGACCGTCATCGTTTTGTTAGTGCCATCGAATTTTTGATGCCAATTATCTAAATCAATTTTTTTTCTATAACTAAATCCGGCTGATCTATTTGACTGGTCCCTATGATTATGCTCGTTTGTATGCTGGTTGTGATGACCGGGCGTTGACGTTGAGGGTGGCGCTGCTGGAGCTGTGGGTAGACGCATGGATTGCTCCATATCAGCAACTCTGTTGCTCAGGTGTGACATATCCATGCGTCTACCCACAGCTCCAGCAGCGCCACCCTCATCTTCCTTAGCTCCTTCATTCCTTCCGCCATCAAATTGTTATGCTGGATCATGGTTTGCATCATTCGCGTCAACTGCTCTATGCGTTCGGATTGAGAGGCCAGTGCTGCGGGTGGCGGTGCGGTCCTTTGATTGTTTACTGGCTGAGTGCCGCCTGTAGCCTCGGTATGCGCGTCGGTTTACATTTCCAAGGCCCCATCTAGTTTTTTTGAAAAACTTAATGTGCTTTCAGAGGTGTTAATGACCAACTGGTTCGTTATATTAAAACCTAAAGGGGGATCTGCTGCTGTCTCCGCTACACCAAAAATTCTATTAGCACAACGTCTGAAATAATTGGTAGGAACAAAATCTACCGGGTACCTAATTCCGCTATCTATTTGGGTGAGTATTGACCCTACCATTTGATTTTCGAGGGCTCTGGTTCTACTCCTAGTAACTCTTTTATCCCAAGAAATAATTCCTAATCCCAACCTCGCGACCTTCCTGTGCATTCATACACGACAGCGACAAAAATCGTAAAATTTGCAAAAAAAAGTTCAAAGAAAAATTCAAAAATTCAAAAACGTTGGTTGTTTGCAAAATATGGGAATTCCTTATAGGTTTATTAAACGGTATATGTTAATAGGTTTAGAAAATTTAAAAACAATATAGTGTTAATTCAGTGTAAGTATCCCTTAGATTTTCTACGGAGATAATGCTGCAGTTTTATACCTATCCTACATACAGAATATATACTTCGGCTAAAAATTCATGTGTATGTACGAGTTGCGTTTTTTCCGCAAAAAAAAGGAATATAATAATAATAACAAGGTAACAAATTTTTGTACTTAATGATTTTACCTTGCCTAAATTTCAGTAGTAAGAAGAATTCTGAATTCCATAAAAGAAATCATAAAATATAAAAAAAATAATAAAATATAAAATGATAGCAAAAAAATTTAAATAATAAAAGAGAACTCGACTGTCTTCGATAAGCGACCGAAAGAAATCGAGAAAAAAATTCCAAATATGAACAAAAAAAACATTAAAGCAATTCAATATATCATTTCTTTCTTTGTTTTCTGTTTTTTGAATTGTTTTCAAAAACTTGTTTCAAAAAAAAGGACAGAGTTCTGAGTCCTGTTTTTATACCTTTCATGAAAATGAAATGGTATATAATTTCGTCACGAAACCGAAAATTGTAAGTCCTTAAAGGAAAATAGATAGACCCACCATTAAGTATACCGAAATAATCAGGTTGAAGAGCTGAGTTGATTTAGCCATGTCCGTCTGTCCGTCTGTCCGTCTGTCTGTTTGTATACAAACTAGTCCATCAATTTTTGAGATATCTTGATAAAATTTGGTGAGCGGATGTATTTGGGTGTCCGATTAGACATTTGTCGGAACCGACCGGATCGGACCGCTATAGCATATATCCTCCATACAACCGATTTTACCCCATTTTAACAGCTATAAGCTTGAAATTTCACCGATTGCTTACGTATATAGCATATATTGTTGTCTGAAAAAATCATAGAGATCGGTTGTATATATAGTATATATCTCATACAACCGATTGTTCAGATAAGAAACTTTACGCAATTTCTAACCCATTTTAACAGCTATAAGCTTCAAATTTCACCGATTGCTTACGTATATAACATATATTGTTGTCTGAAAAATCATAGAGATCGGTTGTATATATAGTATATATCTCATACAACCGATTGTTCAGATAAGAAACTTTGCGCAATTTCTGCCCCGTTTTAACAGTTGCAAGCTTCAAATTTCACAAAATGCTTACGTATATAGCATATATTGTTGTCTGAAAAAATCATAGAGATCGGTGGTATATATATTATATAATTCATATAAACTGTCATCTTTGCCCCTTTTTTACGGCTAGAAGCTTCAAAATGCATCAAATTTCATCAAATAGTTACGTTTACGTCATATATTTTTGAAAGACGTGATTCGTACTCATAGTTTTTACATGCAGACCACAAAAAACGTGAAGCTTACGTGTATAGCATATATTGTTGTCTGAAAAAATCATTGAGATCGGTGGTATATATAGTATATATCTCATACAACCGATTGTTCAGATAAGAAACTGTGCGCAATTTCTGCCCCTTTTTAACAGCTAGACGCTTCAAATTTCACCATATGCTTACGTATATAGCATATATTGTTGTCTGAAAAAATCATAGAGATCGGTGGTATATATATTATATACCCCATATAAACTCTAATTTTTGCCCCCTTTTTACCGCTAGAAGCTTCAAAATTCATCAAATGTCATCAAATAGTTACGCTTACGTCATATATTGTTGAAATACGTGATTCGTAGTCATAGTTTTTACACGCAGACCACAAAAAACCTGAAACTTTGGATCCTCACACAAAGTACCTACCTATTTTTTATTTTATATTTATCTTAAAAATCGTTAAGGTATGTAGATCTGTGCACTATATATTTCTTATCTTATACATCCGATTATTCGGAGATTACGAGCGGGATAAGATTATTGTTCAGCCCCATTCATGAAAGGTATGAAGTCTTCGGCACAGACGAAGACAGTCCCGTTCTTACTTATTTTCCAGTTCCTTTTTTCTCAACTTCTAGAGAATAAAATAAGGAAAATAAATTTGAAAAAGAAGTTTATGATAATAAAAAAAATGATTTGAAAAAAATGATATGAAATTATATGAATATTATAAAAAAACTGTTCTTTATCAAAATGAATATATTGTTGTTGGTGTGGTATTGGAGTTGGATCAGATGTTTAGCGGTGTGAGAACTGATCAAACGTCGTCCGTCCGGCTGTCCTTGTCTAAGTCAACGTCTGCTAATAGCCTATTTGGTTTGATGCACGACTTCAGCCTAGCCTATCTGAATATCAGTAGCTGAACGCACATCCTTTGTATACAAAAGTATCTATTCATTGAAATCCCCCTGCTAACCTCACATGTGCAGATTGCGAAAACCCGCGAATGGTAGCTAACCTGGATAGACTCCATTAGGCCAATCTGGTTGCGTTTCTAAATATATACGGCTCTGTACTGAGATTCAACTTTCCACATATTCGAGAATCTGTGAAAGGCACTCCCAGTACAAGCCCCGTATCCCCCCTAGCTCATTCACTGACCACATTCGCCTCAAGTCTAAACTAGTGCAAAGTAGCTCAGCAAATCCTTAACGTCCGAAGAAGGAAATATAAGATCATGAAAAATTAAAAGAAGACAGAAGAAACAAATAGAATACTTGATAGGATGAACATTACTAAACGTAAAGCAAAAAAAGTTGGTAGGAAAATGCAAAGAAATTCAAAAAGAATACAACTAAAAGAAAGGTAAAACGGATGAATAATGCTAAAATAAAGAAGTAACTGGGCTATTCCGTTGGGCGCCATTTTTGTTATGTAACTTTGTGTTTAGGGACAGAAAGGGGAGGCATACACTGTTATAAAAACGTTGGCGATAAGAAAAAAAAATATTTTTAGGGCTTTGAGGAATGTTTTGGTCGAAAAATTTACCTTTTCGCCATTTTTTTTTGCAGGCTCGAAAATTATTTTTTTTGGGTAGGCGTAGGGAACTTTTTTTTCCTAAGACCAAATCCTATCGAAAAATCGATGGCGCGATATCGGTTAATAAATCGACCCAGTCTAATGTGCAAACGTCATCAACATATACAAAACTGCATGTAATTAAATATGTATGTAAATATATCAAAGAAGTTACAAAAAGAAACTTTTTCACTTATCTTGGTGTTTCAGCAGCTGGTACCAATTGCGAAGAAAGAGAAGCGCTAAGGAGAATATTTTTAATTTTTAAATTTATACTCGGGTGCTCGTAAAAAAAGAGAAACCTGAACCTTTGTTGGTGTGATTAAAAAAAATATTTATATTTAAGAATTAATGAGCTTAACACTGGCTTATAATGATTGAATTTCAATTATTATGTTTTCTAAGAGAAACTGAAGAGAAAGAAACATTTACTGGCAAATTGCGATTGAGGCATTTCGAAAACCGCCAACGTAATCATCATCAGGCAATTTTGTAATGTTATCAAAGGTTTCACCGGGATTCGAACCATGAATCACATGGTGAAACTGCAGTTGCCTTAACCACTAGGCTATCCTGCTGGTAATTGTTTTCATGCCTAATTCAGTTTTTCTCATTTCTACACTAACAACACAATTGAGACATTTTGTCTCTATATTAATTTGGGTGCCATGTGGATTTGTTTTTGTAAAGTTCTTCTTCGTTGCGAATGAGAAGCTTTGTAAACTCGGGCTCAGTTTAACATATTTATGTATGTTTACTTAATGGTGTGTTCAGTTTATACTTATATTTAAGAATTCATGAGCTTAACACCGGCTTATAATAATTGAATTTCAATTATTTTGTTTTCTAAGAGAAACTGAAAAGATAGAAATATTTACTGGCATATTGCGATGGAACCATTTCGAAAACCACCAACGTAATCATCATCAGGCAATTTCGTAATGTTATCAAAGGTTTCACCGGGATTCGAACCGTGAATCACATGGTGAAACTGCAGTTGCTTTTAACCACTAGGCTATCCTGCTATCCCACTAAGCAACCCTAGTTATTATGGCAATGTAACAGAGGAATGCGATTTCTTATAAAAATCATAAATTCAGAATTTGAAAAACTAAAATTAAAATAGAAGCAAAATATGCAATAAGGTTAAATGTTTAACACATTGCATGCAAAAGGTTATCAATAAAAACAAATTCCTATTTTGATGCCACGATAACGAAATTATCGTTAAAAAGGTATAATGTGCATTTGCATATTCATAAACCTATATACCTTAACCACTAGGCTATCCTGCTAGTATTTGTTTTCATGCTTAATTCAGTTTTTCTCATTTCTACACTAACAACACAATTGAGACATTTTGTCTCTATATTAATCTGTGTGCCATGTGGATTTATTTTTGTAAAGTTCTTCTTCGTTGCGAATGAGAAGCTTTGTAAACTCGGGCTCAGTTTAACATATTTATGTATGTTTGCTTAATGGTGTGTTCAGTTTATACTTATATTTAAGAATTCATGAGCTTAACACCGGCTTACAATAATTGAATTTCAATTATTATGTTTTCTAAGAGAAACTGAAAAGAAAGAAACATTTACTTAATTTCTTGTATTCCGGCCTTTTAGTTAATATATTCAAAGTATGTTTGAGCTCTAGGCCAATATATACATATGTTTATTAAAATACAGCAAATGTGTTTAAACAATGTATATTTATTTGTCGAATGGTTTGTCTTGCCAAAATATTTCGACTTCAATCTGAAGTCATCTTCAGGAACTTATGACTGCACCTGGTCGACTGTTGTTTCGGTGTGCTCTCCGATCCATAATTAATTTCTTGTATTCCGGCCTTTTAGTTAATATATTCAAAGTATGTTTGAGCTCTAGGCCAATATATACATATGTTTATTAAAATACAGCAAATGTGTTTAAACAATGTATATGGTCGACCAGGTGCAGTCATAAGTTCCTGAAGATGACTTCAGATTGAAGTCGAAATATTTTGGAAAGACAAACCATTCGACAAATAAATATACATTGTTTAAACACATTTGCTGTATTTTAATAAACATATGTATATATTGGCCTAGAGCTCAAACATACTTTGAATATATAGAAACATTTACTGGCATATTGCGATGGAACCATTTCGAAAACCACCAACGTAATCATCATCAGGCAATTTTGTAATGTTATCAAAGGTTTCACCGGGATTCGAACCGTGAATCACATGGTGAAACTGCAGTAACCTTTAACCACTAGGCTATCCTGCTGGTATTTGGTTTCATGCTTAATTCAGTTTTTCTCATTTCTACACTAACAACACAATTGAGACATTTTGTCTCTATATTAGTTTGTGTGCCATGTAGATTTGTTTTTGTAAAGTTCTTCTTCGTTGCGAATGAGAAGCTTTGTAAACTCGGGCTCAATTTTACATATTTATGTATGTTTATTTAATGGTGTGTTCAGTTTATACTTATATTTAAGAATTCATGAGCTTAACACAGGCTTATAATAATTGAATTTCAATTATTATGTTTTCTAAGAGAAACTGAAAAGAAAGAAATTATTACTGGCATATTGCGATGGAAACATTTCGAAAACCGCCAACGTAATCATCATCAGGCAATTTTGTATTGTTATCAAAGGTTTGACCGGGATTCGAACCGTGAATCACATGGTGAAACTGCAGTTTCCTTAACCACTAGGCTATCCTGCTGATATTTTTTTTCATGCTTAATTCAGTTTTTCTCATTTCTACACTAACAACACAATTGAGACATTTTGTCTCTATATTAATTTGTTAGTGTAGAAATGAGAACAACTGAATGAAGCATGAAGAGAAATACCAGCAGGATAGCCTAGTGGTTAAAGGCAACTGCAGTTTCACGGTTCGAATCCCGGCGAAACCTTTGATAACATTACAAAATTGCCTGATGATGATTACTTTGGCGGTACTCGAAATGGTTCCATCGCAATATGCAAGTAAATGTTTCTTTTTTTCAGTTTCTCTTAGAAAACGTAGTAATTGAAATTCAATTATTAATAATTGAAATTCAGTTATTATAAGCCGGTGTTAAGCTCATGAATTCTCAAATATAAGTATAAACTAAACACACCATTAAACAAACACACATAAAAAAAATATTAATAAAGCAACCCTAGTTATTATGGCAATGTAACCGAGGAATGCGATTTCTTATAAAAATCATAAATTCAGAATTTGGAAAACTAAAATTAAAGTAGAAGCAAAATATGCAATAAGGTTAAATGTTTAACACCTTGCATGCAAAAGGTTATCAATAAAAACAAATTCCTATTTTGATGCCGCGATAACGAAATTATCGTAAAAAAGGTATAATGTGCATTTGCATATTCATAAACCTATATACCGATTTAACAAGTGGGTATAAAACCTATAATCAACACGATGTTGCCTAAGTTGTGTTAAAACTCGCAAACAAAAAAATCGAGAGGTAAAAATTATAAAGAAAAGAAGAAAAAAAAATGAGAAGTCTGCTGCCCTATCTTCTTGCTAATGCTGCTGCTGCTGTTTACTGCGACGTTTCTTCCCCAATACCAAAGATTGATCGAAGAGTAAAGATGTTGCAGGGACGAAAAATAGTGTGAAGAAAGCTTCACAAAACGTCTATTAGGTCACATTCACCACTTACCACAGCAGAATTTGTTAACTACCACTGTCTGTATTTGTTATTTTATATTTATTTGTACACTTTTTATTCAGCTAATGTGTTCAGAATTTTTACTTTTACTCTCTAAAACTCCAATCAGTGTATTTATGTGCTTAAATTATGTTAAAACTTGTGTTAAAGTTTTTGGTTTGGTGGAAGTGACCTACCAGAATTTTCTTACGCTTCGCTGCTTTCTACCGAAGTTTGCGCTTGCAACATCTTTACTCTTCGATCAATCTTTGCCGATACTATTGGTGCGTTGCGCTGTTTGCGATGATGCGTGAGGGCCAACTGCACAATGACGTCGATCTCGCTCTCCCTTCGCTTGATCGTTCTGCTTTTAGTTACGGCGAGCAAATTTCCTTTGTAGCAATATTTGTGTATACTTTTCTAACTGGTGTGTGCAAAAGGTGCAACTGGACTTGGTAGGACGTTGACCTACATCCAATTAGCCGATAGTCCAGCTGTTTTATTATATGTGGTTAGGGGTGGGACCGTTGTAAATATTTTTCGCCGTTGGTTCTTAAGCACCAAAATGTATATACATATTTATAAAGGGCCGTGTGAAGCGGTACATTATATGAATTTTTGAGTCCTTTGTATGAAGCCTCCCGCGGGCGAAGACCTGGAAATCGAATTTGGCCATTAGAACACATATATGTATATGTATATAATTATATATATATATATATATATATTTTTTTTTTGTATATTAAATTTTTTTCTTTTGTACACATATATATCTACATGCATATATATATTACACATGTGTATATAAGGTGAAAAAGGCCAAACAAAATAAAGTTTTCAATATTTTTTTTAAAGTTAGTATAAATGCAAACATATGTATATGTAGCATTTTTTCTTTGTTTTTTATGTACCTCGTTGCACATGGATATGCATTTATCTGTAGGCATATAGCCACACCCAACAGAATTGTATACCCACATGTACTTATTGGCCACAATAACTTCTTGGGTATAGCACATATGTATATACACCTATGCACATCACTGCCTGCGTACACTCAAAAATATTCTTTTTAAAACTTCTTTTCATTCTGCATCTTGTTTAATTTATAAGTAATTTGCTATGCCCAAGTATGTACATGAGTATATATATAGCTATAAACATACATACTCACATACATATATCTTAAGGGCTTTATGGATATAATAAAAGTACGGACTTACCTCACTTATGGCAGGAACTAGATTTTCTATTTTCTTCGAAATTTGGTACTTGGATTTGCGACAATTAGTCGGTTTACACCCGGCGCATGTAGTTTTAATTAAATTATATATTAATAATATGATAATTACTTTGGCGAACTTCGCACTCGCTTTTATATACAACCGCACTTTAAATAAATTGACTTGGTCACCACTTCACTCACTTGCAATAATTTTTCAACTGAATTTTCTGCTTTCGCAGACTGCAAGCGACCCAACTAGCGACCGTCAGCTTGCCCGCGAAATTCACCGAGTATTTGGTATAAACCAACTCGGGTAATTTGGTACGAATTGGGTCAAAAATCATTCACACATTCACACTCCTTTCTGGCAATACAGATATTTTAGATATTTGTGTCATCCTTTGATGGGCTAAATACCCAAGTACACTATGTAACAAAAAGCAGAAAAAGAAAAGGGCTGCGGTTACATGATGTAATTTGAAAGATCAGTCTTGCTAGTTGAAACGTGTTCCTGGAGCTGTTCACAGTAAATAACTACTTCAGCCTCTTGTAATCTTCCCAATATAGCTCCTTTTGTTAGTTTGAGTGGTTACATGAACTCATTGAGTACTCTTACCGGAATACGTCCATCTTGTTTTGTCATAGCCAGGGTTTTTCCTATGAGTACGTTCGGTGTTGATCTGTTTGCTGCCTCGACAACCCACAATTTGTTTGTCCCACAATCTCCATCAACCTTTGCCCAGATGACTGCTTCTGATTTTTCTAGAAATTAAGTGGCACATCCATGTTCTTATATCGCATCGTCTTGCTTGGCATGTCGAATTTGATGCCTTGGTCGATTAAGAAGTCCAGTCCAATTATGATTCCATCAACAATCTCTGCCACTATAAAATTGTGTAATACCTTGACGTTCCCAATTGCTACTTCACATGCTACTTCTCCAATTAGCTGGGTGTCCTCTCCCGTGGCTGTATGTAATCTTGCTCCAAGCAATGGTCTTATCTTCTTGTTGACTAAATCTGATCGATACGGGTGCACCTACATTCAGTAAACGTTCCTTTCCATCCCCATGCCCTCCGACAGTAAGATTGCTTGACCGTCTTCGAATTTCCGAGATAGAGATAATGGGGCATTCAATTTCGGGAGCCAGCTGTCGCACCTTGCGGCTTACTCCCTTTAGTTTAACGTTTGAGTGGACTTGGGGATTTGCTCATCTCCTTCAGCTCTACGTTTACGGCCACCTACATTTTTGGAACTGTTAGGGTAAGTACTGCAATAACGTGCAATGTGCCCTGGTTTTCCACATTTAAAGCATTTGACGGCACAATCGTTTTCCTGCTGAGTTCCTTTTAATGCTTCCAAAATTCTGTATAACCAGTCTGGTCTTTCCACTTCCAAGCGATGAGCTTTGTATGCGGGCTTACTCAAAAGTAAGGCTGTTTCCTGAGTCAGTAAATGCGATACCGTTTCAACAAATGTTAGTTTTGGATGTGCATATGTAGCTCGTTTCGTTTCCACATCTCGTATGCCATTTATGAAGCTCTGGATTTATATCCTCTCAGTGTATTCCACGGGTGCGTCCGCATTTGCTAGATAGGCCAGCCTTTCAACATCCGACGCAAACTCCTGCAAAGTCTCATTCATTTTTTTGGTAGCGATTTTGCAACTCAATTTGATATATCTGTATCCTATGCTCGCTTCCGTAACGTCTCTCGACAGCGGCCATCAATGCTTAATAACTGTTCCGTTCGTACTCTGGAATAGTATGTAAGATTTCAGCAGCTGGTCCCTTCAATGCTACGAAAAGTGCAGCAACTTTATCTTCCGCATTCCAATTGTTCACTGCTGACGTCTTCTCAAATTGAAGCTTAAAGGCCTGGAAAGGAACAGAAGCGTCAAAGGATGGTGTTTTTACCTTGGGATTACTCGCTGAAACTGCTGGGCGATTTAGTTGCAACTGCTCCATACGACCTTTTAAATCTGCGACTTCTTCCTGAAATTGAGCATTTTTTGCATCCTGCGCTTCAAGTTTTGATTATACCCTTGCTTCCTGTTTTGAAAGATGCGAAGATATGCGAGCCTCTTGTGCTTTCAACTGCTCGGCCGTATATGTCTTCTGTTCTTCTAGCTGTGTTTTCATCTTGGATGTGATCTGTGTAGACATTTCTGAAATACGCGTTTCTTGTGATTCCATCTTGGATGTTATGCGTGTCTCTTGCGATTCCAGTTGGGATGACATTTGTCTTTCTTGAGCTTCAATCTTGGATGTTATACGGTTCTCCTAGGATTCCAATTGTGATGGCATTTGTGACGACATTTGGTTCAACACTGCTAGTATCGCGTTAGTTTCAACACTTGCCAATGGATCCGGAGTCTCTCCTCCATTTTAGTCGCTGGCTCTTCCACATCAGGATGAAAGACGTTCTCCTCTACATTGAATCCTTCCAACTCTAATACCTCTCGTAGCCGTGCTTGAAGTTCGATCTTATTGCCGGTTGTATTCAACCCACGGTTCTCGAACTCCTTTTTCAGTTGCTGGATCCATAATTCGCTTAACTTCGCCATATCCTTGGTGTGCTCTGCAACTCTGGAATTTATTCAACAATTCTTCTTCTGACAACAATTGTAACGAATTTAGTGAAACTCCGCTCCACTCTCAGATATATGCATGTGTTTGTGCGTCTCTCCGCTGCTTGTATGAACATGTGTATAGACATAATGATTGATTTGTTGATGTGCATACAAGTCACTGCTTAGTATTGGCTTAGAGATGATAGTATCCCTTAGTGTTGCTAATATTCTTCACAATATTTATCCTTCGATAACCCGAGATCTATAAACAGCGCCAAAGACTCTTCAGGAGTGTAACTCCTAGGTAGCGCATTTGGGGGTGTTGGAATGCTGTTTTTGATCCTTCTCAGTCGCACTGGACTTGCTAACGCAACTGCTCCTATGATATGAGACTTGGTGTTTTCTTCGTCCTTTTTATATTTAATAGCCAATGCTTCTGAAAGATGAGTCGTGGCGAGAGTTCTAGTATTATCTGACAGCTTCCTTTACCTTGTGTAGGTCGAGCATTCTTCTATGGGGCTTTTTGGTCTTCATCTAGTTCGATTGGTTGATGTGCTAGGCATTTCTTCGTCAAGAATCTTGCATTTCTTCGTCAATAAACCTTGGAGTAGAACGACCGACTGCTTGCCATTTTCTTTGTATTGGAATGTAGAGGAAACCAATTTTTTCTTTCAAGTCTTCGTCTTCTTTGTTGCATGCTTCATTTGGTAATTCTGTAATAATAGCTTCAACGAACTCCGCTTTTGTCTTTGAATCTTTGAATACGTCAAATAGTTTGGAGTTTTCTAGAGACATATTAAAATTTGTCATCGAGTATATCTTACTAAAAAAATATCTGAGCTATATTTATGTTTATTTAAATAAACAGAATACTTTATTCTATAGACTCCAAAAAACGACTGATTTTGGGCGTTGTATTAAACATGGCTTTATATACTCATATTATGGAAATGAGTTCCTGTTATATTATGCAGATTTTAACCGAAAAACTGGTTTTATTAACAAATTCCAACAACAAAAGTGACCGTACTAAATTCGCCTCCTTCTTACCTATACTTACACAGGCGCGTATTTATACCAAAGGTTGCTTCACTTTATTTGAGGTAAAAAGTGAAATCGCAGCTGGACGCAGGTAGACCTTATGAATTCGGGTAACCGAATATTTAGCAAATACCTACTCTAAATTTCACGGAGACCTTTTTAGTCCTTTTTTTATTTTCCATCAAAGTTCGAAAAAGTCCTAAAAATAGGCCTTTCGAAAAACAGGTAGATCTGACAACTTTCATAAAAAACAAATTTTAGGTTTTGCTTCAACCTACAATTAAATATCCTTTCACTATAGTACAAGAAAGCAGTAGCAGGCGGTTTTATTTAGAGATAAAACAGTTTTCAATACAACAAAAAAGAACTAAACCACAAATTTTTCTAATTGTTAAAAATTAATCAATTTTGAGCGACTCTACCTCCTGAAATAAAATTGTCTATTAAATAAATGCATAAGAAATATTAGTTTAGCGACCTTTCTATTTCATAAATTTTTATTTGCCGGCTTGAGGTCTGATGTTTTGGAAAATAAAACACAGATGTTTTAAATTTTTACCAATACATTTCGGTTATGCACGATAACCGTCCTCAGGGTGAACTATGAACAAACAGAACACAAAATAACATATAATTTACATCAAACAACAATTAAAAATTATTAACAAAACTTCTTAAACATTGAAAACATACATTTATAACACGTCTTTCCCTTTGTACGTGGAGTTGTTAACTATTTTGGTTTTATTAGATGCCTATAGGAGAGCGCGGTGTTTGCTACATCTGTTTTGTAGTTAATTCTTGTGTTACCGATGGGATCACCAACCTCCCCAATAATTGCAGATATTGTAATGGAAGAACTGTTGGACAATGTGATGAACAAATTAGCACGAAAACCAAGATTATTAACTAAATACGTGGACGATCTTTTTGCAATAATCCATGAAAACGAGGTACAAAACATACTTGACGCACTATATTCTTTTGACAAAAATATTAAATTCACTACGGAACTCGAGGACGACGGAAAATTACCCTATCTAGATTCAATAGTAATACGACGAGGAATTCAACTAAAGTTTATGTGGTATAAGAAGTCCATAACATCGAGCAGAATTATAAATTATTATTCTAAACATCCCAAAAACATGATCATAAATACGGCAATGGGCTGTATAAGACGAATGATGAATATTACAGATGACACTTACCATAATAACATAGAAAATGAAATAAAGATATTGTTAAAGGCCAATGATTTTCCTGATAAAATTATAAAAACTCTTTTAAAAAGATATAAATCACCAAATAGTCAACGTAGAGAGGAAAACCCGAAAATATTCAAGTCGTTAACTTATGTACCTAAATTATCTGAGCGCCTATCAACATCTGACATCTATAATAAAGAAGATATTAAAATAGCACACAAACCTATGAGCACTTTAAAAAGTATGTTTAACCAAACGAAATCGAAAATACCGAAAATGGGAAAAAGCAACATTATTTATCAAATCCCGTGTAACGGAAACGACAAAGAATTATGCAACAAAGTATATGTTGGAACAACTAAATCTAAATTAAAGACTCGATTAGCACAACATAAATCAGATTTTAAATATTGTAATGATTTAAATATAAATAACCAAAAAACGGCACTTATGACCCATTGTGCAACGAGAAAGCACTACCCGAATTTTGAAAAAACAATAGTACTTCAACAAGAACAACAATATGGAAAGAGATTCACACTGTAAATGCTACATATACTAAACACACCAACTAACACAAGAATTAACTACAAAACAGATGTAGAAAACACCGCGCTCTCCTATAGGTATCTAATAAAACCAAAATAGTTAACAACTCCACGTACAAAGGGAAAGACGTGTCAAAAATATATGTTTTCAATGTTTAAGATGTTTTGTTAATAATTGTTAATTGTGGTTTGATGTAATTTATATGTTATTTTGTGTTCTGTTTGTTCATAGTTCACCCTGAGGACGGTTATCGTGCATAACTGAAATATATTGGTAAAAATTTAAAACATCTGTGTTTTATTTTCCAAAACATCAGACCTCAAGCCGGCAAATAAAAATTTATTAAATGCATTAGGTTTATCGAACGCTTTCATGAAATTTTTGATTTTTGCCAGGCTTTTCGGGCAGAGGCGCCAAAGTGCGACGGAGGAATATAGTTTGATCTACAAATAGTGATATACAACTGAATGTGTTGGAGCACTTTAATTTGGTGATACAAAGCAATCGTCTCTAAATAAACAAAAAAAATTTTTTTTCTGTAGAAAGTAAATAAATGGAAGTTTATCTAATACATTTTTTTTTTGATTTCGGTAAAACCTTCTTTTGCCTATCTGTTTTGCAAAACTATGTAGAGTTAAAGTTCCACCTTACATGAAGGAAAAAGAAAAGATTTATAGCAAGCGATGAAAGACCCATGGAACCCTTCTTTTTCTTGTAGAGGAGACTCCCCGAAGGTTTTGTGCAGTTTCAACGATGTTGATGCTTCCTTTCCGGATACAGATACGGTACGTTACAGAAAATAGCAGCACGAAGATACCAGCCCGTACATCGCGGGAACAATTTGATATCACCCCGTTGAACATTCTAGATCATCCAACCTCCTTCCTCCGTGAGGAATTTTGGGTCATTAGAACCTAGTTTTCTTAGTAACCACGAGGGTGAAAGAGAGGATGAAGTTGATAATCGGGTTGGAGATGTGACATGGATAAGCCCTCAATTTCAAGGAGTAAGTAATCTATAGTCCAAACACATTTATGGATTATGTTTCTTAAACTCCAAAATCCGTGATTCTTTAGTGTGAGGCTCACAGAGTCTGTATGCTTTGCAGCGTCTACGAAGACAGACTATGGAAAATACATGCCTTCGTTTATACATACGTTGGATGAATAATGTAATTTGGTTGGCCCATGACCTCTCATATGCACATGACAAGGTTGCATTTTTCAGAATTACCTTTTTTTAGTAAATAAAATAGTAGTATGGGGACAGTCATACATAGTTTTAGGCGTGTATGTACATGAGTATTATCATATACATATGTAAAACTTCTATATTGTAACGAATTTACTGAAAACTCCTCTTATTTGCAACCTTCTACTAACGTTCGAATCACTAACCTGTTGAATAAATAACTCCACTATTAAATTATGCAAACTGGCCTTTATTAAAGTACTTCACAATAACACTTATACTTCGCAACTGATAGCTTGCTTAAATAAAACTGACTGTCGTGCCTCTACTGTTGCCGCTTTTATACTTTTCGATTGCCTCGTTCCATACTTCAAAGCGTTTCCAGAATTAACTTAGTTACTGCTATAAAATTATAACTACAGATGCACGTGTATAGCTTCTCATATGCGCGTGTATATGTGAGTGACACTTCCACAGATAATTGCCTACTTTTGGGAGCATCTCAGATAAGATATATGCATGTGTTTGTGCGTCTCTTCTCCGCTGCCTGTACGTATATATGTGTAGACATAATGATTGACTAGTTTATGTAGATACAAGAGAATGCCTGCTTCATTGTTGTCGTGGCTTCATTTACTTAGCATCAGACTAGTCATGTGAGAATCACTTAGTGTCTCTAATATTCGTCACACTGCCCTCCACCTGAGTCTGATCGTCCCGATCAGACAAATCTCTCGATCTAACCTCTGCCAGTATCTCCAAATGAACCACCCTTCTATTTCGTGGTTTGCCAATGGTTTGTATGCGGTAGATCATATCACTGATCTTCTTCACAACTTTGTAAGGGCCTTCCCAACTGCACCGAATTTTGGATGGAACACATTTCCGCCGGTGATGGTTGTATAGCTGTACCAACTCTCCCTCCAAGAAACCTTCCGAATTATAGTTCTTTTCGTACCTGTGTTTCATCCTACTACCCATTACCCTGGGCCATTCCCTCACACTTTGTCCTTTGACCAATGAACTATTTCGCAGAGCTTGCGTTTGACGAATTGGCTTCGCATAATCAGTATCGTTCCCACGTTTCACAACAGTAGTGCGCCCTGGCTTGAAACTACCCTCGCATTCCTTCTGGGAAATTCTTTCCATCGTTTTCGTGCGTCCCTTTGGTTTTATCAATGCCAGTGTTTCTCTCGCAGGTACTTTTGATTTCGCTTTATTTGGCCCATTCGATCCATCAACCTTTACCTTTGACTTTCGTAGTCTTTGTCGAGTCTTCTCCACCAGTACTCGATTACTGCTGAACCCTTTCTCCAAACTGAAGTTAAGTGGTATACCCTGGTTCTTATAACGCATAATCCTTCTCTGCAAGTCGATCCTGATGTCATGGTCAACTAAGAAGTCCACTCCTAATATGACTTCATCAATAATCTCCGCTATAACGAATTTGAGTGGAACCATGACCTTCCCAATTAAGACTTCACAGATCACTTCTCCCAGGACTTGGTTATACTCCCCAGTGACCGTAAGCAACCTTGCTCCAGGTAATGGTTTTATTCTCCTGTTGACCAAATCAGATCGGATCAAGGAACGAGATGCGCTCGTATCTACAGTCAATACACGTTCTTCTCCATCCACATTCCTCTGACGGTAAGACTGCTTGATTTCCTTCCAATTTGCGACACAGATATCACAGGACATTCAATAGCTGGGGCAAATTGTCGATCTTTACATCTGACTCGCTCTTGCTTATCTCCTCCAGCTTTGCGTTTACGGCCACCCAAGTTGGAACTACCAGGACCGGTGCTGCAATGACGAGCAACGTGACCTGGGTTACCGCACTTGAAACATTTGGTTGCACCATTATTCTTCTGTTATGTTCCTTTTGAAGCTTGTGAAATTACGTCTACCCACTCTGGCCTTTCTACTTCCACACGGCGTGTTTTGAAAACTGGCTTATACAGTAGCGACGCTGTTTCCTGAATCACAGCATGTGATACTGTTTCTGTGAATGTTGGCTTTGGGTTTGCGTATGTAGCTCGCTTTGTTTCGACTTCCCGTATGCCATTTATAAAGCTCTGAATCTTTACCCTTTCAGTGTATTCCACGGGCGCGTCTGCATTCGCTAAATGTGCCAGCCTTTCAACATCCGACGCAAACTCTTGCAATATTTCACCAGGCCTCTGGAAGCTGTTCAGTAACTCCACTTGGTATATCTGTCTCCTATGCTCAGTTCCGTATCGTCTCTCTAGAGCGGCCATCAATAATTCATAACAGTTCCGTTTGCCTTCTGGAATGGTTTGTAAAATCTCAGCTGCAGGCCCTTTCAATGCCATGAACAGTGCAGCAACTTTATCTTCAGCATTCCAGTTGTTCACTGTTACGGTCTTCTCAAACTGAAGCTTAAACACCTGGAAAGGGACAGAACCGTCAAAGGATGGTATTTTTACCTTCGGCTTAGACGTAGAAGTGACTGGGCGGTTCAATTGTAATTCCTTGATCCTATCTTTCAAAGCATCCATCTCTGCCTCTATTTTATCTTTTCGACCACTGAAGCCTTCGTGTAACTGTGTTAGTTTTTCTTCCGTATGCGCTTCCAATTTAGATGATGTATGGACTTCCTGCTCCTCTAGTTGTGTGGAGATCTGAGACGATTTCTATGCTGAAATTTGTGCCGACATTTCGGAAATACGCGTCTCCTGTGCTTCAATCTTAGATGTTATGCGTGTCTCTTGCGATTCCAGTTGGGATGCCATATATGTCTTCTGTTCTGCCAGTTGAGATGTTATATTTGTCTTTTGTTCTTCCAGTTGAGATGACATTTGCGACGACATTTCTGAAATGCGTGCCTCCTGTGCTTCCATCTTGGATGTTACTGTCGATGTTTGTGCAGATATTGCAGCCAAAATCGTGTTCAAGTCTGTGCTCGTAACTGTCTGCGATGTTTCGTTTTTCTCTTCAATTTTTGTTGTTGTCGCGGCGACATCAAGATGAAAGACATACTCTTCCACGTTAATTCCTTCTTCTTATATTGCCTTTCGTAGTCGTGCCTGAAGTTCGAGTTTAATACCGTTTGTATTGGATCCATAGCTCTCCAACTTCTTCTTCAGTTGCTGGATCTTCAATTCACTTAATTTTACCATGTCCTTTTTGTCCTCTAGAATTTATTCAACAATTCCTCTTCTGACACCAATTGTAACGAATTTGCTGAAAATTCCTCTTATTTGCAACCTTCTACTAACGCTCGAATCACTAACCTGTTGAAAAAATAACTCCACTATTCAATAATGCAAAATGGCCTTTATTAAAGTACTTCACAATAACACTTATACTTCGCAACTGATAGCTTGCTTGAATCAAACTGATTGTCATGCCTCTACTGTTGCCGCTTTATACTCTTCTATTGCCTCGTTCCATACTTCTAGGCATTTCCAGAATTAACTTAGTTACTGCTATAAAATTAAAACTACAGATGCACGTGTATAGCTTCTCATATGCGCGTGTATATGTGAGTGACACTTCCACAGATAATTTCCAACTTTTGGGAGCATCTCAGATAAGATATATGCATGTGTTTGTGCTTCTTTTTGTTTGTTTGTTTACTGTTTGTTTGTTTGCTTTCTTTATTTTCTTATAAACATTTATAATTATACAGTATTACAATCTAAGTTAATAATTAAATAAGAAAATAGATAATGACATTAAATACTCATATTATGAGCAGTGGAAATGCCATTTCTTCCATTCGGTATTCGCTTTTTTAAAATGCTTGTGGGGCGCATTACAATAAAAAGGTACAATATATAAGATAAACATGAGTAGAGAGATTCAATGATACAACTATTATAAATACAAACAATAATTAGAGATATAAAGTTATGTTTTTCTTTTTTTACTATAAAAGTACATCAGATCTTAATAAACATCAAAGAATTATGAGATAGGACGCAGCAGAATTTCTATCTCCTCATGATTGAAACCAAGAAGCCATTTCTTCACTTCCCTCAGAAACGCTGGTAGCCTTCCAGTAAGCTGTATCCCAGCAGGTAGTTTATTGTATAGTTTACACGAGACAATTGTGTAGAAGTTACGAAAAAGTGTGGTGCGAAATCTAGGAACTCTTACTAGAGGCAGCAATGCCCTTCTTAGATTGTGAATGTTGTATATCAGACTTTATGCATCCCCGCTCCTTATAAAAAAAATTTTTAGAAATTTATAATAGTATAAATGTCTCACGGGAAGAATATTCAGTGTTTTGAAAAGATCTATAGAATGCGTTAGACGACCAACGTTGCACATTCTTCTGATAAGACATTTTTGTAGAATTAAAAGCGAATGAATTTTACAAGCATAGGCACCACCCCAACAACACCGTATTGTAATTTTGAGTGGAATAGTCCATAATAAACCATAGCCAAAACCCTATTTGAGCACAATCTTTTTAAATTATAAAAAGAGCGTACGGCTGATAGCATATAAACCTTCATAGCAGATATATGCGATGGCCAACTTAAATTTTGGTCAATTATAACACCTAAATATTTGAAATTTGAGAAAATTTTGATCTTAAAGCATTTACTGACACCGTTTATTGCCTCGTTAAAACTGAGTGTAGTGCTATGTTGAGAACAATTATTAGCGAACAATTTGTGTCTCTTGCAATTGGAAGCATGAAATATAATATCGTTCCTTGCTGGTTCCTTTCCACTTAAGTTAAAATATATTAACTTTGTTTTACTGCTTACCACGAGTTTATGGGTTGCGAACCAAGTTCTTAACAAAGAGACATCGTGGTTAATATCAGCATTAAGATTAAAAGAATTTTCTGAACTATATGCGATGGCTAGGTCATCAGCAAAGGCTGTAACTTTACCAATTAATGGCAATGAGAATACCGAATTTATGTAAATTAAAAACAAAATTGGCCCAAGAACTGAACCCTGTGGCACACCTAAGTTTATAGATCTGGGTTCGCTTAGAATATTATTAACTTTAACTCTCTGAACTCTGCTCGTTAAATATGACGCAAGCCAACTAAGAAAGTTACCACGAAAACCAGCCGAACTAAGGTTATTCATTAAAATACTGTGATCTACCTTATCAAACGCTTTTGTTATATCTACAAAAAGACTAGCACAGCTTTTCCTTTCGTCAATTGCTTTGTAAATAGAAGAACAAAAGTCAAGAAGAGCGTCTTCAGTTGACAGTCCAGACCTAAATCCAAATTGCATTGGGCTAAAAAATTTATTTTACTTAAATAAAATAAAATCCTACTTTTCACTGCTTTTTCAAAAACGTTTGATACTGACGACAGTAGTGATATGGGCCTGTAGTTATTTTTGTCTTTTTTATACTCAGTTGAGCAGAGCTCACAGACTATATTAACTCTGATTGGATAACGGTTGGTTGTACAGGTATAAAGGAATCGAGATAGATATAGACTTCCAAATATCAAAATCATCAGGATCGAAAAAAAATTTGATTGAGCCATGTCCGTCCGTCCGTCCGTCCGTCCGTTAACACGATAACTTGAGTAAATTTTGATGTATCTTGATGAAATTTGATATGTGGGTTCCTAAGCACTCATCTCAGATCGCTATTTAAAATGAACAATATCGGACTATAACCACGCCCTTTTTTTCGAATTCGAAAATTTCGAAAAACAGAAAAAGTGCGATAATTCATTGCCAAAGGCGAATAGAGCGATGAAACTTGGTAGGTGAGTTGAACTTATGACGCAGAATAGAAAATTGGTAAAATTTTTGACAATGGGCGTGGCACCGCCCACTTTTAAAATAAGGTAATTTAAAATTTTGCAAGCTGTAATTTGGCAGTCGTTGAAGATATCATGATGAAATTTGACAGCAACGTTACTCCTATTACTATATGAATGCCTAATAAAAATTAGCAAAATCGGAGAACGACCACGCCCACTTTAAAAATTTTTTTTTTTTTAAGTCAAATTTTAACAAAAAATTTAATATCTTTACAGTATATAAGTAAATTATGTCGACATTCAACTCCAGTAATGATATGGTGCAACAAAATACAAAAATAAAAGAAAATTTCAAAATGGGCGTGGCTCCGCCCTTTTTCATTTAATTTGTCTAGGATACTTTTAATGCCATAAGTCGAACAAAAATTTACCAATCCTTGTGAAAATTGGTAGGGGCTTAGATTCTGGGACAATAACTTATTTCTGTGAAAAAGGGCGATATCGCTTAAAGCCACGCCCAGTTTTTATACACAGTCGACCGTCTGTCCCTCCGCTTGGCCGTTAACACGATAACTTGAACAAAAATCGATATATCTTTATTAAACTCAGCTCACGTACTTATCTAAACTCACTTTGTATTGGTATAAAAAATGGCCGAAATCGGACTATGACCACGCCCACTTTTTCGATATCGAAAATTACGAAAACCGAAAAAAATGCCATAATTCTATACCAAATACGAAAAAAGAGATGAAAATTGGTATTTGGATTAGTTTATTGACGCAAAATATAACTTTAGAAAAAAACTTTGTAAAATGGGTGTGACACCTACAATATTAAGTACAATGAAATGAAAAAGTTCTGCAGGGCGAAATAAAAAACCCTGAAATCTTGGCAGGAATACTGTTCGTGGTATTATATATATAAATAAATTAGCGGTATCCAACAGATGATGTTGTGGGTCACCCTGGTCCACATTTTGGTCGATATCTGGAAAACGCCTTCACATATACAACTACCACCACTCCCTTTTAAAAGCCTCATTAATACCTTTAATTTGATACCCATATCGTACAAACACATTCTACAGTCACCCTAGGTCCACTTTTATGGCGATATATAGAAAAGACGTCCACATATAGAACTAAGCCCCACGCCATTATACTCATTAACACCTTTCATTTGATCCCCATATCGTACAAACATATTCTAGAGTCACCCCTGGTCCACCTTTATGGCTATATCTCGAGAAGGCGTCCACTTATAGAACTAAGGCCCACTCCCTTTTAAAATACTCATTAATACCTTTCGTTTGATACCCATATTGTACAAACGCATTCTAGAGTCTCATACCCATATCGTACAACCAAATTCTAGGGTCACCCCTGGTCCACCTTTATGGCGTTATATCGAAACGGCGTCCACCTATGGAACTAAGGATCACTCCCTTTTAAAATACTCATTAACACCTTTCATTTCATACCCATATCGTACAAACAAATTCTAGAGTCACTCCTGGTCCACCTTTATGCCGATATCTCGAAAAGGCGACCACATATAGCACTAAGCCCCATGCCCTTTTGAAATACTAATTAAAACCCTTCGTTTGATACCCATATTGTACAAACGCATTCTAGAGTCACCCCTGGTCCACCTTTATGGCGATATCTCGAAAAGGCGTCCACCTATAGATCTAAGGCCCGCTCCCTTTTAAAATATTCATTAACACCTTTCGTCTGATACCCATATTGTACAAACGCATTCTAGAGTCACCCCTGGTCCACCTTTATGCCAATATCTCGAAAAGGCGACCACATATACAACTATCACCACTCCCTTTTAAAACCCTCATTAATATCTTTAATTTGATACCCACATCGTACAAACACATTCTAGAGTCACCCCTGGTCCACCTTTATGGCGATATCTCGAAAAGGCGTCCACCTATAGAACTAAGCCCCACGCCCTTTTAAAATACTCATTAACACCTTTCGTTTGATAGCCATATTATACAAACACATTCTAGAGTTACCCCTGATCCACCTTTATGCCGATATCTCGAAAAGGCGTCCACCTATAGAACTAAGCCCCACTCCCTTTTAAAATATTCATTAACACCTTTCGTTTCATACCCATATTGTACAAACGCATTCTAGAGTCACCCATCGTCCACCTTTATGCCAATATCTCGAAAAGGCGACCACATATACAACTACCACCACTCCCTTTTAAAACCCTCATTAATATCTTTAATTTGATACCCATATTGTACAAACGCATTCTAGAGTCACCCCTGGTCCACCTTTATGGCGATATTTCGAAACGGCGTCCACCTATGGAACTAAGGATCACTCCCTTTTAAAATACTCATTAACACCTTTCATTTGATACCCATATCGTACAAACAAATTCTAGAGTCACCCATGGTCCACCTTTATGCCGATATCTCGAATAGGCGACCACCTATACAACTACCACCACTCCCTTTTAAAACCCTCATTAATACTTTTAATTTGATACCCATATCGTACAAACACATTCGAGAGTCACCCCTGTTCCACCTTTATGGCGATATCTCGAAAAGGCGTCCACCTGTAGAACTAAACCCCACGCCCTTTTGAAATACTCTTTTACACCTTTCGTTTGATACCTATATTGTACAAACGCATTCTAGAGTCACCCCTGGTCCACCTTTATGGCGATATCTCGAAAAGGCGTCCACCTATAGAACTAAGGCCCACTCCATTTTAAAATGTTCATTAACACCTTTCGTTTGATACCCATATTGTATAAACGCATTCTATAGTCACCCCTGGTCCACCTTTATGCCAATATCTCGAAAAGGCGACCACATATACAACTACCACCACTCCCTTTTAAAACCCTCATTAATATCCTTAATTTGATACCCACATCGTACAAACACATTCTAGAGTCACCCCTGGTCCACCTTTATGCTAATATCACGAAAAGGCGACCACATATACAACTACCACCACTCCCTTTTAAAACCCTCATTAATATCTTTAATTTGATACCCATATCGTACAAACACATTCTAGAGTCACCCCTGGTCCACCTTTATGGCGATATCTCGAAAGGGCGTCCACCTATAGAACTAAGGCCCACTCCCTTTTAAAATACTCATTAACACCTTTCATTTGATACCTATATCGTACAAAAAAATTCTAGAGTCACCCCTGGTCCACCTTTATGGCGATATCTCGAAAAGGCGTCCACCTATAGAACTAAGGCCTACTCCCTTTTAAAATATTCAATAACACCTTTCGTTTGATACCCATATTGTACAAACGCATTCTAGAGTCACCCCTGGTCCACCTTTATGCCAATATCCCGAAAAGGCGACCACATATACAACTACCACCACTCCCTTTTAAAACCCTCGTTAATACCTTTAATTTGATACCCATATCGTACAAACACATTCTAGAGTCACCCCTGGTCCACCTTTATGGCGATATCTCGAAAAGGCGTCCACCTATAGAACTAAGGCCTACTCCCTTTTAAAATATTCAATAACACCTTTCGTTTGATACCCATATTGTACAAACGCATTCTAGAGTCACCCCTGGTCCACCTTTATGCCAATATCCCGAAAAGGCGACCACATATACAACTACCACCACTCCCTTTTAAAACCCTCGTTAATACCTTTAATTTGATACCCATATCGTACAAACACATTCTAGAGTCACCCCTGGTCCACCTTTATGGCGATATCTCGAAAAGGCGTCCACCTATAGAACTAAGGCCCACTCCCTTTTAAAATACTCATTAACACCTTTCATTTGATACCTATATCGTACAAAAAAATTCTAGTGTCACCCCTGGTCCACCTTTATGGCGATATCTCGAAAAGGCGTCCACCTATAGAACTAAGGCCAATCCCTTTTAAAATATTCATTAACACCTTTCGTTTGATACCCATATTGTACAAACGCATTCTAGAGTCACCCATCGTCCACCTTTATGCCGATATCTCGAAAAGGCGAAAACCTATACAACTACCACCACTCCCTTTTAAAACCCTCATTAATACCTTTAATTTGATACCCATATCGCACAAACACATTCTAGAGTCACCTCTGTTCCACCTTTATGGCGATATCTCGAAAAGGCGTCCACCTGTGAACTAAACCCCACGCCCTTTTGAAATACTCATTTACACCTTTCGTTTGATACCCATATTGTACAAACGCATTCTAGAGTCACCCCTGGTCCACCTTTATGGCGATATCTCGAAAAGGCGTCCACCTATAGAACTAAGGCCCACTCCATTTTAAAATGTTCATTAACACCTTTCGTTTGATACCCATATTGTACAAACGCATTCTAGAGTCACCCCTGGTCCACCTTTATGCCAATATCTCGAAAAGGCGACCACATATACAACTACCACCACTCCCTTTTAAAACCCTCATTAATATCCTTAATTTGATACCCACATCGCACAAACACATTCTAGAGTCACCCCTGGTCCACCTTTATGCTAATATCCCGAAAAGGCGACCACATTTACAACTACCACCACTCCCTTTTAAAACCCTCATTAATACCTTTAATTTGATACCCATATCGTACAAACACATTCTAGAGTCACCCCTGGTCCACCTTTATGGCGATATCTCGAAAAGGCGTCCACCTATAGAACTAAGACCCACTCCCTTTTAAAATATTCATTAACACCTTTCGTTTGATACCCATATTGTTCAAACGCATTCTAGAGTCACCCCTGGTCCACCTTTATGCCAAAATCTCGAAAAGGCGACCACATATACAACTACCACCACTCCCTTTTAAAACCCTCATTAGTATCTTTAATTTGATACCCACATCGTACAAACACATTCTAGAGTCACCCCTGGTCCACCTTTATGCCAATATCTCGACCACATATACAACTACCACCACTCCCTTTTAAAACCCTCATTAATACCTTTAATTTGATACCCATATCGTACAAACACATTCTAGAGTCACCCCTGGTCCACCTTTATGGCGATATCTCGAAAAGGCGTCCACCTATAGAACTAAGCCCCACTCCCTTTTAAAATATACATTAACACCTTTCGTTTGATACCCATATTGTACAAACGCATTCTAGAGTCACCCCTGGTCCACCTTTATGCCAATATCTCGAAAAGGCGACCACATATACAACTACCACCACTCCCTTTTAAAACCCTCATTAATATCTTTAATTTGATACCCATATTGTACAAACGCATTCTAGAGTCACCCCTGGTCCACCTTTATGGCGATATTTCGAAACGGCGTCCACCTATGGAACTAAGGATCACTCCCTTTTAAAATACTCATTAACACCTTTCATTTGATACCCATATCGTACAAACAAATTCTAGAGTCACCCATGGTCCACCTTTATGCCGATATCTCGAAAAGGCGAAAACCTATACAACTACCACCACTCCCTTTTAAAACCCTCATTAATACCTTTAATTTGATACCCATATCGCACAAACACATTCTAGAGTCACCTCTGTTCCACCTTTATGGCGATATCTCGAAAAGGCGTCCACCTGTGAACTAAACCCCACGCCCTTTTGAAATACTCATTTACACCTTTCGTTTGATACCCATATTGTACAAACGCATTCTAGAGTCACCCCTGGTCCACCTTTATGGCGATATCTCGAAAAGGCGTCCACCTATAGAACTAAGGCCCACTCCATTTTAAAATGTTCATTAACACCTTTCGTTTGATACCCATATTGTACAAACGCATTCTAGAATCACCCCTGGTCCACCTTTATGCCAATATCTCGAAAAGGCGACCACATATACAACTACCACCACTCCCTTTTAAAACCCTCATTAATATCCTTAATTTGATACCCACATCGTACAAACACATTCTAGAGTCACCCCTGGTCCACTTTTATGCTAATATCCCGAAAAGGCGACCACATTTACAACTACCACCACTCCCTTTTAAAACCCTCATTAATACCTTTAATTTGATACCCATATCGTACAAACACATTCCAGAGTCACCCCTGGTCCACCTTTATGGCGATATCTCGAAAAGGCGTCCACCTATAGAACTAAGACCCACTCCCTTTTAAAATATTCATTAACACCTTTCGTTTGATACCCATATTGTACAAACGCATTCTAGAGTCACCCCTGGTCCACCTTTATGCCAAAATCTCGAAAAGGCGACCACATATACAACTACCACCACTCCCTTTTAAAACCCTCATTAGTATCTTTAATTTGATACCCACATCGTACAAACACATTCTAGAGTCACCCCTGGTCCACCTTTATGCCAATATCTCGACCACATATACAACTACCACCACTCCCTTTTAAAACCCTCATTAATACCTTTAATTTGATACCCATATCGTACAAACACATTCTAGAGTCACCCCTGGTCCACCTTTATGGCGATATCTCGAAAAGGCGTCCACCTATAGAACTAAGCCCCACTCCCTTTTAAAATATACATTAACACCTTTCGTTTGATACCCATATTGTACAAACGCATTCTAGAGTCACCCCTGGTCCACCTTTATGCCAATATCTCGAAAAGGCGACCACATATACAACTACCACCACTCCCTTTTAAAACCCTCATTAATATCTTTAATTTGATACCCATATTTTACAAACGCAATCTAGAGTCACCCCTGGTCCACCTTTATGGCGATATCTCGAAACGGCGTCCACCTATAGAACTAAGCCTCACGACCTTTTAAAATACTCATTAACACCTATCGTTTGATACCCATATTGTACAAACGCATTCTAAAGTCACCCCGGATCCACCTTTATGCCGGTATCTCGAAAAGGCGACTATACAACTACCACCACTCCCTTTTAAAACCTTCACTAATACCTTTAATTTGATACCCATATCGTACAAACACATTCTAGAGTTACCCCTGTTCCACCTTTATGGCGATATCTCGAAAAGGCGTCCACCTGTAGAACTAAACCCTACGCCCTTTTGAAATACTCATTTACACCTTTCGTTTGATACCCATATTGTACAAACCATTCTAGAGTCACCCCTGGTCCACCTTTATGGCGATATCTTGAAAAGGCGTCCACCTATAGAACTAAGGCCCACTCCCTTTTAAAATGTTTATTAACCCCTTTCATTTGATACCCATATCGTACAAACAAATTCTAGGGTCACCCCTGGTCCACCTTTATTGCGATATCTCGAAACGGCGTCCACCTATGGAACTAAGGATCAGTCCCTTTTAAAATACTCATTAACACCTTTCATTTCATACCCATATCGTACAAACAAATTCTAGAGTCAACCCTGATCCACCTTTATGGCGATATCCCTAAATGGCGTCCACCTATAGAACTATGGCCCACTCCCTCTTAAAATACTCTTCAATACCTTTCATTTGATACACATGTCATACAAACACTTTCCAGGGTTACCTTCGGTTAATTTTCCTACATGGTTATTTTCCCTTATATTGCCACCATAGCTCTCAACTGTGTATGTAATGTTCGGTTACACCCGAACTTAACCTTCCTTACTTGTTGTTACTCTTTTTGAATAGCGGTATCACGGTGGCGCATTTTAAGTCTTCTGGAAAAACTCCCGAAGATATACTTAAGTTAAATAAATATTTCAAAATATCGACAATATAAAGAGCTATGTCCTTTAGCACGCGATTCGAAATGTTGTTACTACCACTTGAACCGGAATTGTTTAAATTCTTGATAATATTAAGAATTTCTGAACCTGAGATGGGATCAAAGAAAAAGCTGTTACTAGGAGGTATGAACTCTGCGTACATTGGATTTGCTTGGCAAATGAAATGATTTGTATCGCTTAACGTTTCAGAGACGGTACCTACATTCACAAAAAAGTTTTTAAATACATTTGAAATTTCGAGAGAGTCAGAGACATCAGCACCATCTACACTTAACACAATAGAGTCAGGCTTTCTCTTAGAGCTAGGGTTTATAATTTTATTCACAGCATCCCATTCTTTTTTGAGTTGCCATTTGCTGCAATTAGTATACGTTGAAAATATTCATCGCGACTTTTGCGTATATCTTTATTTAATCTATATGTCAAGCGACGTACCCATTTCCGGAGCTTGGTGTTCATCGGATGTTTATTGCTTTTGTTCCTTAACATATTCTTCAAATTAATCTTTTTTACTAAGGTATGACTTATCCAAGGTTTGAGAGGTAAAGTGTTTCGGTTAGGAAAAAAAGAAATACTTGCATAGTTTATATAGTCAGTGAGTGTTTTTGTGAACAAATTGTAAGCCCGGCTTACGTTGCTTTCAGCAAAAACAGCTCCCCAATTTTCATGGCGAAGAGATTCACTTAGGACATTGAAATTTATTTTTCTTGTGGCTGATAATACTTTTAGTATTGTTAACTCGCCTATTTACATTAAGATTCCTTAGCTGAACACCAGTCATGCAATGATCGGAAATTTCAAGATCAAGGTTTGTTGCAATATACATATTATCATCCATATTATTCCCTCTAACATATAGATGATCAATACAGGTCCCTGAGTCTGAACGTGTCGGCTCTTGAATGAAAGAAACTAAACCATGGTCTGCTAGAAGCGCAAGATAGCTATCTAATAAAACGTTAGTTCTTAATAGGTCAAAATTAAAGTCTCCCGAAATAAAAATTTTAGACGCTTTTTCATTATTTAAAAAAAAGAAAACTCCTCATGGAAAGCTTTGAAATGATGACAATGAAATCTATACAGACACACAAAAGTATAAGGTACATTGCATATCTTCAAAGAAACTTTTATTATATCAGCGCTGTCAAACTAAGGCATGTAACCTCACATTCGTAATAATCACGTATAAAAACTCCAACACTGCCAGCGGAGTACGAGTCATTGGTATTAGCAAAAAATTTATAATTAGGAATGATGTAATCAGTTACTTCGTAAGAAAAGATCCAAATTTCAGAAACAAATGATATAGGTTACTAATGGATTCAAGATTAAAAACTAAGGAGTCAAAATTGACTTCTCACATTATGATGTAAAACAGTGAATTGGTTGTCCTTTGTTGCTAATAAATAAGGGTCATTAACAGCATTTATTATAGGGCTGTTATTTATAAAAACTGATCTTGTGTTCATAATTTAACTAGTTGTAAACTTAATAAACGTAATAATAAATTTAGTTTAGCTAAATTCAAGAATATTATCGACAGTTTTTACAATAACAGCTCTTTCATTTTCATTTTTTTTCATTAAAAGCTTCGAATTTTTGAACCATAAATATTTATACTTTTTTCCCTTTTTACTTTACTAGCAGCTAAGAACAAAGCTCTATAATAATTAGTAAAGCTATTATTTATATATATATTCTCCTGTTGCTAGTATCAGAAAATAGCGACGTATTAAGCCTCTTCCCTGCATTCCGTTTGGCCATCATAATTTTTTTCTTTACTTCCACTGATCTCAGCTATATGCAAACAATACTACTGACGTTATTATTGGAGGGTTGGGATTGTCGCGCATTGATGTGCTTAACGCTGATATTTTCAATTTCATCTTCAGATACCTGCACCTGTGTAGACATAATGATTGATTCGTTTAAAGGCCTCCTGCGATTTACAACGAGATTGGCTGAATTTTTGTATATGTGCGTGTCGGTTATTTGACGCTTTCCCCGCGACTATCAAATAAAAAGCTATCAATCAACATTTGCATTGAGAACCCGTAGCGTTCGGACGTGAATATTTCGTCATCGGATGATGATTTTTTTACTTGCAACTACAACAGTTTTATTAAATAATAAAAAAATTAATACAAATTTTATTAAATAATAACTAAATACAACACTGCTGTTTTGTCAGTCACACCCCGCGACTATCAAATAAGCAAGCGTCAAATGAAAAAATCAAAAATTTTTGATTTTCATCAACGCGTAGCCGACAACAAATGCGTGTGTCACGAAGCCACCCGACTGTACTAACACACACAAAATTCAGTCAATCTCGTTGTAAATCGCAGGAGGCCTTAAGTAGATACAAGTGACTAACTGCTTTATTGTTGTGGTGGCTTAATTTACTTAGCATCAGACTAGTGATGTGAGTATCACTTAGTGTCACTAATATTCGTCACAATATTTCTACTACAGGCTGGGTATACTCGCAGACATCAGAGTGCCGATATATTGCTGTTCAAATAGTTTTGTTTTCGATAAGTGAATGTATCTAAATTTTAATTGTTTCTTGTCACACTTATCCTGCTACAGTCACAAAAGTTTTGCCTTTTTTGATTTCGAATTCAAAACTCATTATTAAAGTTTGAAAAGAGAACCCTGAACAATTTTGTAAGCATAAAAACTGCCAATAAACGTATTCAGCTCTAAAATCATTTACACAAAATAATCGATATATGAAACTATAGACATTATCAGATCTTTTATGTCAAAATGTACGTACGAATTTAACGTAACAGCCAGCGATTTGGCCAATCCCCACATCTTTTTTTGGAGATGTTTAATTTTTGATAGAGTGAAGTAGCCCAGATAAAACAAGTGAAATACCCTTTCTGGTTTGATGGTTTTTATTTCTAAATTTCATCGAACTTAAAAAACAGTCAGTCATAGGATTCTCTGGCAAATAAAGTGCCTGTCAGCGTTTACCAAAAATTGTGAAAACGGCCCTTGAAATCATTATATAGCGCAAGAAAGTTATTCATATGGAAAGAGAAAATTCATCAGCACCATAAAGAAAAATTATAACAATATCAGTTATATAATGCATTTTTATTGGATACAATTAGTATGGCGCATTATTTGTCAATTGGCGCTTTCAGGAAACACAAATATCGAGTGGTCGTTGATAACTTTCTGAACGCACCGTTGAGCAAAACACATTTAGAATTGTAAAACCTCAAAGGTTTTCATATTTCACAAATGAAAAAAAAAAAACAAGTATAGCACTGATGAAATAACGAGATTACAAATGCAGTGGAAAAATATCTATCTCCAAAATTGGAAAAATGTGACTTCTACATTAAGTTTTTGGTTTGATATTAAAAACCATAATTCCAAAAGCTTGTAGATTTTGTGCTGCCACTAAGTAATGCTGAAGTTGCAAGAACGTTTTCAAACATGAGTTTGATTAAAAGCAAACAAAGAAAGAAAATGAATTTAGTTATGTTGAATTCGCTTCTGACAATAAGAAGTGGTCTTAAACGGCTGAATAAATGCTGTCATGACCTTGAAATAAACAACGATCTCTTAAAATTAATGAACACAAAAAAAATTTATGAGTGTAGCAATAATAATAATTCATCTTCTGAGGACGAAATCACAGATTTGAAGTCTAAGGCCCTTCAAACATATCTCTCCCCAACATAAACTTGAATATCGCACACGTGTATTTTAATGGTGATTCGTACACCCGTAGGACGTTAAAAATTAAATAAAAAATTGGAAAAAATTTAAATTAATTTCCATCGGCCAACATTTTGGCAAGTCGTGTTTTTGGCGAACCTATAGCCGTGCCGTCATTGTAGTAGTGTGAAAAATACATCTTACATTTTATACCTTACCGTCAAATGGCAAAACGAATGTTAAAAAAACGTATTTTTGTTATTAAAATATGTAAAATGAACTATAAAAACAGTATTATTTATGTACCTCTCTTGTACCTTATTTTTCTTTTTTTTGCTTATTTAACTGTACCTTTTTTATAACTTTGTTTAAATTTGATTTGAAATAAATGTGAAAACTTACATTGAAAAATATGCATATACTTTTAGCTTTTTTGCAACGGATTTTGGATTTTCTTGAAGAAATTTAGCTCTTTCTAGCCCCAAAGGAATTTTTTTCTGGCAACATTGGTTTGAACTGAGCACATTTGTTCAGCGTGTTTATTCAGCTGTCTAGCAGTTCTTTGATTTTTAAGGTGTTTGTTATAAATACAATTTTTCTTCTTAATAAATTGGAGAAGTGCAAACAATTATTTAAGAAGTCCTTTTCCTTAAAATTTGAGGACAGTTATTTCATTTGACTTTTGGCTCAACTCGCTGTTCATGAAACTAAATTTCTATCACTAAATTGATGGGAACATGTTTGCAACGTATCAACAAAAATAGTGTTCTCTGAAATCTCCCAATATTAGCACATTCATAATATATGGTTTGAAGTAAAAACATGATTAATGACTACATGCATATGTTTTTCATTTATATTCATTGAGGAATAAGTTCGTAAAAATAAAAGCATGTTAATATAAAGTACATGTGAATCCCCATACTCCAAATGAATAATATAATGAGCTATGGTTTGTAGGTATATTACATTTATAAAACTAAAATCCTCTGCTAAAAGTGGAGCGAAACATAACTACATTTTTTTAATTTCGTACTTAACTACACTCCCTTTCGTGATTCAGGTGTTTGTGCAAATTTTGAAAAAACTCCGAAAATCATTCCTTCATTCCACTTCATTCGACCGCCTTCTTTTTGCCTTCCACTCTTTTCGCAACATAATCTCAATTTAAGTTGCAAACTATATATAAACAATGACTTTTATAAAGAATAGAAAACATTTTTCAAACGGACAAAATTTTGAATTAATTTACCCCAAATCAATTTGAATTTAAGATTTTGAATTTAAATTAGTAAAATAACTGAAATTACGAAAAAATATTTATTTATCTGGCATTTTGTTTTGTGCTTGTTCGTTGTCGTGTTTAATAGTCAATGGTTCAGCAAAGAAGATCGAGTATCATTTATTGCGAGTAGTATATAACCTTAAAAGTAACAACGAATGTCAATGTGTAGATACGTAGAGAATGACAGATTTGGCGTTGCCATACTATATAACTAATGTCTATATTTATACTGAGG
Organism: Eurosta solidaginis; assembly: GCF_040869045.1. Classification (NCBI taxonomy): domain Eukaryota; kingdom Metazoa; phylum Arthropoda; class Insecta; order Diptera; family Tephritidae; genus Eurosta; species Eurosta solidaginis. The sequence continues at coordinate 832,387 of NW_027136904.1, forward strand.
ATATTTATATACATATATGCATACGTTTACATATATATCGAGTAATATTATTTTTGTAATTCAAACATTTAATTTTAATATATATAAATACATATTTTTATATCCTGATTTAAATATTTGAAATTTTGTTTATGACTAATTTTCAATTATATTTTTAATCAAAAAGTAGTGACTTCAATTGTTCCTATTGCCATTTTTGTTATATCTTTGAGGAGCTATCTGTTCTGTGATTTTCCCTTTGGCTCTTGCATTAATTTGATTTATTTGCTTAGACTGAATAATATCTTTCGTGGTTGGTGGTCTCATGAGACTAAATCGAGATTTCAGTTCGCGATTAAGTAAAAGTTTTGATGGAGATTCATTGCTTGTACAATGCTTTGTGATTCGATAATCGAATAGAAATCGTTGTAAAATTACATCTAAATTACTTACGTCGTTTTGCTCTAAAGTGGCTATAAGCGATTTTTTTAATGTTTTTACAAAATTTTCTACGTGACCGTTACTGGACGGCTGACCTGGTGCAGTGAGATTTAGTTAAATGCCATTTGTTTTAGCAAAAATTTGGAACTGCACAGAAGTAAACTGTCTTCCGTTGTCGCTTACCAGCACATCACACAAACCAAAGCGACTGAAGACTTCTCGTAATTTAGTTATGGTAAAGGAAGTGGTTATGACCTTAGATTTTAAAACTTCAGGCCACTTCGAAAAAGAATCGATGATTAAAAATAAGTAATATCCATGAACGGGCCAACAAAATTCACGTGGATACGTTTCCAAGCGGAATAAGTTGGTTTCCAAGGAATTAAGAAACTTTTTTCAGGACTAGCTTGGTATTTTTGACATGGCTCGCAAGTTTTTATCATATTTTCAATATCTCTATCAATATTTGCCCAATACACGTACGATCTAGCCAATAATTTGGTTTTGACTATACCTAAAGGTGATTTATGTAGTTCTCGCAATACAATTTTTTGTAATTTACTCGGAATCATCGTGCGATAACCCCATAAAGTACATCCGGACTCAATCGTCAGCTCGGATGCTTTCATTTTAAATGCGTGAAATTCATTGCCAGTTAAATTAAAAACTGCACCATTTAAAATCGAATCGGATACCTTTGACAGAATAGCATTACGACGTGTGTATTTTACTATTGCTAGGAAATCTAGCTGAAGCGGATTTACAAATTCCACATAATTAATGTATGTACTTTCAAGCTTTGTGTCCGGATTGTCAGTTTGAATTATACGTGATAAACTATCCGCACAATTTAGAGAACCTTTGATATACTCGATGCTATAATTGAAGCCTGATAGTATGAATGCCCATCGCTGCATACGCGCCGCTGCCATTATTGGAATACCTTTACGATCACCAAAAATAGTCAGAAATGGTCTGTGATCAGTTTGGAGTGTAAAATACATACCCAGTAAGTACTGTCTTAATCTGATCACGCTGAAGATTATAGCTTCCTTCTCAATGGTGCTATAATTCAATTCTGCATTGTTTAATGCTCTAGAGACGTAAGCGATTGGTCTCATTGTACCCTCTTCATACTTGTGCGACAAGACCCCGCAAGGGCTGTGTTGCATGCGTCGGTGTACGGAACTATTGGTAGTTCCTGATTAAAATGTACTAAAACTTTATCAGAGCAGATCTCTGATTTCATCACACCAAATGCTTCTTGACAGTCAGACTTCCATTTGAATTCAACATCTTTTTTATGTAATTTGTACAAAGGGGACATTTTCTGAGCGAAATTTTCAATGATAATTTACCATTCAAATAAACGCTCGTAGCTCTGAAATATTTTTAGGTCTTGGTGCGTTGAGCACGTTCGTAGTTTGTTCTTGGTTTCTTTTTAGACCATCTTTTGTGATGTTAAATCCAAAATAAGAGATTTTTGTTTTAAAGAACTCGCACTTGTTGATATTAAGTTTCAACCCAGCTGCTTTTAACATGTTCAAAACTAGTCGTTCTCTTTTCAAATGCTCAGTAAGATCGGGACCCGTGACCGTTTGGGCATCTTCATAGACAAGCACGTTCTTGGTGGAGCACAACAAGTTTTCCATTACCTTTTGGAAGATTGCTGCCACAGGTTTTACACCAAAAGGCAATCTTTTCATTTTAAAAATTCCTTTGTGTGTACTCCACGTACATAATTTTTGTGCTTCTTCATCAATAACTAATTGGTTATGTGTATTTGACATATCTAATTTCGTAAAAATTTTACCACCTTCCATTGATGCAAATATTTGATCAATGCGTGGCAAGGGGTATCTAAAGTGAATCAAAAATTTATTTACTGTGACCTTATAATTACCGCAAATCCGAATTTCTCCTGACGGTTTAAGAATAGGAACAAGTGGCGTTCCCCAATCTGAATTATAGCATGCCTTTTTCAACTAAATCATCTAATTGTTTCTCAATTGTTGCATGGCTTGAAAAACTATGGTACTGCATCTTTCGAAATAGGTAAGGATATGGTTGAGGTATTGTATTTACCTAAGCCACTTTCAAATACTTCAGCAAATTCTACTTTAATTTGTTCAATTATTTCACTGTACGCGTTTAAATAATTCACTGAATTTGAAGTGCAAGAAACATTATTGGAAAAAGAATATGTCTGAGAAACTTTGAATCTAAGTCAATGGAAGATGACTTCGGATTTAAAAAATTCACTTGATTGTTTGAGGTTGGCTGAAGTTAACTACAAATTTACCATAAACTTTTTGCCCATTGAAATTCATACAAGCTTTGAACTCACCAATAATATTGATCAGATTACCTGTGTATCCGGTATATGGTACCGAACATTGCTGCAGAACACTTCGATCGAAATAAGAGTCAAGTGTATTAGCTGACATCAGAGAACAAGGGGGCGCCGGCAGTGTCGGATCCAGCGGGAAGCGAGGGGGGCGATCGACGCCTCCCCCCGCTCTGATCTGGAACATACGAAAATTATAAAAGTTTGTTTTAATTACATATAAAATTTTAAAATGTTTAGCTTTTATGTATGTATAATCTATAAGATCGTCCTAATCGCCAACCAATCGTCAGTCAATGCAAGCCAGAATATTGGTGTTAGCTTACATAACAAACAATAATTTATAATGGATTATTATTAAAATATATACAGTCACTAAATTTGGCTCGACCTTCATTATTTTCGATATTTTTATAAAAATATGTATTGTTATATAATACCAAAAATCCAAAGAGAAACTTAAAACTTTTTAGAAAATTCAGGAAAATTCCGCGAATTTTCATGCAAATTTTCATCTTTTCGGTAAGAATTTTTAGAATTTTTCTGAGAGATGAATTCTAAAAATTTTTACTGAAAGCTAAAAATTTGCATTAAAATTCGCGGAATTTTCCCAAATTTTCAAAAAAGTCTAAGGGTATATTTGGATTGTTGGTGTTATATAATAATACATACTTTTATAAAAATATTGAAAATAATGAAGGTCGAAGCAAAACTTAGTGAAAACTGGAAAAATCTGAGTGATGATGACTTTTGTAGATGAGTGTAAATATGTATGTGTGTTTGTATGAAAAATTTTAAGGTCACTTTATCTTACTTAAAAAGTTGACTTAAATCGCCCCCACTCCCAAACCGTGCTGGATCCGCCCCTGGGCGCCGGTATCGCAAAGTGTAGAGAGTCTTACTCCATTAACCTCAACTTCCAGTGTATAATGATTCAGAGCCACGTTTCCTTCGACGGCATGCACGAAAAAATTGAAATCGCTGGTTTCATTCATATCAATGCTGTGTATGTAATAAAAAAAATTGTTAGAGAATTTCTCATTCGGCGAATGAACAAATTAAACATTCTTATCACATTTAACTTTACTATTACAAATGTTTGCCAGATGCCCAACAGCGCCGTACGAATGACAGGTGCTGTTCATAAATTTGCAGCTATTAGATTGGTGGTTCTTCCAGCCGCAGTGCGTACATTTCGACCCTTTGCTTCCTTTGTTGTTGTTGCTCGACTTCACTACACTGCCTTTGTAGAGTTTGTTGTTGAATTTGCCACGTTGTTTAATGTAGTTAACCTCAATGCCATTGATTGACTGAGCGAGCTCCGTTTCGCGTATTAACGCTTTTTGTAATACCTTTGAGGATGTCATCCTCTTCGCAAATTTTCTCGAAAATTTTTCCAGGCAGTTCGACTGCAAATTTGTGCAAAATAATGGAGTCCAAGGCTGCCCCAAAATTACAATTTACGGCTAGTGTTTTGACTCTAGCAAACTACGCGGACACATTTTCACTTTCAGCACATTTTGCTGCTTGGAATCTTTTAATTTCATTAAAAACAATTACCGGAGGTGTAAATTGTTGTTTTAGGACGTCACACAATTCTTTGTATGACTTTTTATATGGCAGCACTGGACTACAAATTCCTCGTAAAATGGCGTAGGCTTCTGATCCAATTGCTTTCAGCAATGTAGAGACTTTGTCAGTAGTGTCTTCACTCCACTTTATCTCCAAAAAATGCAGTTCTAGTCGCTCGTGCCATAATTCCCAATTTTCGGCGATTACAAATTCTGGCATAGATGCTGCTTGAAAAATTCTCATTTTCTTCGTCATATTAGGGGACTCATTAAATTATAAAAATTTACTAGCGGACCCTCACCCACTTCGCTGGGTGAAAGAAGAATAGAAATGAAAAGTTTTCTTTGTTTTTTTCTTGTTTTATCATTTAATTCATGTTCGGCCATTATTTTGTGAGTTATTCTAATAACAATGTTTTATTTATTTTAGTGACTTACTCTAATACAATCATACTAACAACTTATTCTAAAGCCTTCTGATACACAATATTTTTGGTTTTATTTTCATGCGCTGTATAAATACACAGTAACGATGGTTTCCCTACTCGCGAACATCCTACGTACAGTTGTCCATGTCCAAAGCATGGATAAGTTAGGTCAATTCCACACAATTGAAGTGTTTGACCTTGAGACTTATTGATTGTAATAGCAAAAGCAAGGCGAATGGGAAATTGAAGTCGCTTATAATCAAAAGGCAAATCTGTTGGTATCATTGGAATGCGTGGAATCAAAACATCTTCACCTTTAAATTTGCCTTTCAAAATTGTTGCTTCAATTACATTGTTCATTGTACGTTTCACTGCTAATCTTGTTCCATTGCATAGTTTCGGCTGATTGATATTTCGCAACATAATGATCACTGCGCCAACTTTCAATTGCAAACGATGTGGTGGAAAGCCAGGCAAATCAAGTGATTTCAAAAATTCAATTGGATAATTCACTACATCGTCGGGATTATTCATTGAATCAATTGATTTATAGGTCACAACTTCACCTGGAATTTGGTTCTTCATTTATTTGCATATTTAATGGCAACTTTAACAAAAGAATGTGCAGTGCGACCGCCATCCAATAAAGTTGCCGATATTCAAGATGATGCCAAAACCAATGCAATATTATTATGTGATCGAATGGTGGCTAAAATTACCGACAACAAAAATGTTTTTCCAATCCCACCTGGTGCATTTAAAAAGAATATTCCTCCTCTTTCATTTGCAACATTGTCTGTAATTGTGTCATATGCCTGCCTTTGTTCTGTGTTTAATTTGGTAGGTTTGTTGTTACAAATGTGTTCAGCTCATTTCGGTCATATTCTTTTTCACGTATTAATTCTGCATTGTATGCATCATGCATCGGACTATTTGGTGTGATCATACCTAACTCACTCTGAGTTTTATTTGCAATCATCAGGCAAAAGTCTTCGATTTTAATTAATGCCTCATTATATAATTCATCTGTGTAATTGAAATTTGGATTTGCAGTAATGTTACTTGATGTAGAATATCTTCTGTCATGTATTCTCGGTAACTTCTCCACATTCCTATTGGGTTTGCTTCGAAACATGTAGCAATAATGATGGCAAATTGTGTTCTTATTTGGTGTGGAGAACTTGTTGCACATGCATCCATAAGAGTTGCATCCCAATGATTGTCATTTTCAAGCAAATTCAATTCATCGCATGCTTGCCGATAAGTATAACAAAGATGACCATTAACTCGTTTCAAATTTTGGAATGATCTTGGGCCGGGAATATCAACTAAGAGTAAACGTAAATAGAAGCATTCTTCTTGACTTGGATGCACAGTGTAAAGTCGTCCGATTGCATCACCCAAATGAACACCAAGATAACCATCTGCAGGTATTCCTCGTTGCCATCGTACCCTTGACTTTGATGATGCATTCCAAGTATAATATTTAGGCACATTTGAATAACGCAATGTTCTTGCAAATGAATCTGTTTCACATAAGTTGAAAAATGCAGTTAGTGTTGTTGCTGGTGGTCGTTCGGCCATTTCTTGAGCAGTATTTTCAGTGAAATAAACACTGATTACGTGAAAGATTCGAATCTCCCACGTAATCGCCAATGGAAAATTGAACCCAGTGAAAAGAAAAGTTAAAAGATACGAAAGATTTTAATAAATATATTCGAGTAAGGATTTTATTATTTTCAAGAATAATGACGTAACAATTAAATTGTGTTTCGTATTAATATGTATTCAAATAATGAATTTAGTGATTGAAAGGATAAGGAGATAACAATTAAATTGTGTTGCGAATAAATGTACTCTTACCTTGACGCTGGAAGGCTAGAATTGCTCCCGTTGACGGTCGTGAACCAAGAAAAAAGCAAATCAATTGTAAAAAGGCGCTGAACCCTCAGTACAAGAGCCTTCGTTAAGTTTCCCCTTAACAAGGTTCCGGTGCTAAAAGCTCATAGCGGCAAACACAAAGCCGTGTTTGTGTTAGTGCATATATATATATAAACGAAACTATTGGTCTACGGGCAGGAAAAGGTATGCAGATTGATTTACGAGGGTGGGCCGAAATATTTAGGTATCGGACCTAAACATGCCGGCCCCCTTGCCGCGAACAATGGTAAGGAACTAGACCATAGATTAAAGTAGAAAAAAAAAAATAGAATTCAATGGACCCAGGGGATCAACCTAGCCCTCCTGCGCCCAGGCAAGGCTGCGAGTGGATGAGCAGTTGCGGACTGCGGATACTGCACTTCGCTGTGCTATACGTGTTGTGGATGTTTTCTAAGGAGAAAAGAAAGAGAAAAAGGTTAGAAGAAATATACGTGGCTTAAATTCGGTGGCACTTATTTACTTTCATATATGTGTGGATGTATCTGCATTGTGAACCTATTGTTGGCAGACCCCGGATACGACCAAGCCGAAGACCGTCGGTTGGGCTAACATCCCGCCTACGGTGGTAGCCGCCGTATTACTCACCATCAGTTCGGCAGATATGTCAGCGCCGAGTGTAATCGAATAGAAATCGTTGTAAAATTACATCTAAATTACTTACGTCGTTTTGCCCTAAAGTGGCTATAAGCGATTTTTTTACTGTTTTTACAAAATTTTCTACGTGTCCGTTACTGGACGGCTGACCTGGTGCAGTGAGATTTAGTTAAATGCCATTTGTTTTGGCAAAAGTTTGGAACTGCACAGAAGTAAACTGTCTTCCGTTGTCGCTTACCAGCACATCACACAAACCAAAGCGACTGAAGACTTCTCGTAATTTAGTTATGGTAAAGGAAGTGGTTATGACCTTAGATTTTAAAACTTCAGGCCACTTCGAAAAAGAATCGATGATTAAAAATAAGTAATATCCATGAACGGGGCCAGCAAAATTCACGTGGATACGTTTCCAAGCGGAATAAGTTGGTTTCCAAGGAATTAAGAAACTTTTTTCAGGACTAGCTTGGTATTTTTGACATGGCTCGCAAGTTTTTATCATATTTTCAATATCTCTATTAATATTTGCCCAATACACGTACGATCTAGCCAATGATTTGGTTTTGACTATACCTAAAGGTGATTTATGTAGTTCTCGCAATACAATTTTTTGTAATTTACTCCGAATTATCGTGCGATAACCCCATAAAATACATCCGGACTCAATCGTCAGCTCGGATGCTTTCATTTTAAATGCGTGAAATTCATTGCCAGTTAAATTAAAAATTGCACTATTTAAAATCGAGTCTGATACCTTTGACAGAATAGCATTACGACGTGTGTATTTTACTATTGCTAGAAAATCTAGCTGAAGCGGATTTACAAATTCCACATAACTAATGTATGTACTTTCAAGCTTTGTGTCCGGATTGTCAGTTTGAATTATACGTGATAAACTATCCGCACAATTTAGAGAACCTTTGATATACTCGATGCTATAATTGAAGCCTGATAGTATGAATGCCCATCGCTGCATACGCGCCGCTGCCATTATTGGAATACCTTTACGATCACCAAAAATAGTGAGCAATGGTCTGTGATCAGTTTGGAGTGTAAAATACATATCCAGTAAGTACTGTCTTAATCCGATCACGCTGAAGATTATAGCTTCCTTCTCAATGGTGCTATAATTCAATTCTGCATTGTTTAATGCTCTAGAGACGTAAGCGATTGGTCTCATTGTACCCTCTAGATACTTGTGCGACAAGACCCCGAAAGGGCTGTGTTGCATGCGTCGGTGTACGGAACTATTGGCAGTTCCTGATTAAAATGTACTAAAACTTTATCAGAGCAGATCTCTGATTTCATCACACCAAATGCTTCTTGACAGTCAGACTTCCATTTGAATTCAGCATCTTTTTTATGTAATTTGTACAAAGGGGACATTTTCTGAGCGAAATTTTCAATGATAATTTACCATTCAAATAAACGCTCGTAGCTCTGAAATATTTTTAGGTCCTGGTGCGTTGAGCACGTTCGTTTCGTTCTTGGTTTCTTTTTAGACCATCTTTTGTGATGTTAAATCCAAAATAAGAGATTTTTGTTTTAAAGAACTCGCACTTATTGATATTAAGTTTTAACCCAGCTGCTTTTAACTTGTTCAAAACTAGTCGTACTCTTTTCAAATGCTCAGTAAGATCGGGACCCGTGACCGTTATGGCATCTTAATAGACAAGCACGTTCTTGGTGGAGCACAACAAGTTTTCCATTACCTTTTGGAAGATTGCTGCCGCAGGTTTTACACCAAAAGGCAATCTTGTCATTTTAAAAATTCCTTTTTGTGTACTCCACGTACACAATTTTTGTGCTTCTTCATCAAGAACTAATGGGTTATGTGCATTTGACATATCTAATTTCGTAAAAATTTCACCTCCTTCCATTGATGCAAATATTTGATCAATTCGTGGCAAGGGGTATCTAAAGTGAATCAAAAATTTATTTACTGTGACCTTATAATTACCGCAAATCCGAATTTCTCCTGACGGTTTAAGAATAGGAACAAGTGGCGTTCCCCAATCTGAATTATAGCATGCCTTTTTCAACTAAATCATCTAATTGTTTCTCAATTGTTGCATGGCTTGAAAAACACTGGTACTGCATCTTTCGAAATAGGTAAGGATATGGTTGAGGTATTGTATTTACCTAAGCCACTTTCAAATACTTCAGCAAATTCTACTTTAATTTGTTCAATTATTTCACTGTACGCGTTTAAATAATTCACTGAATTTGAAGTGCAAGAAACATTATTGGAAAAAGAATCTGTCTGAGAAACTTTGAATCTAAATCAATGGAAGATGACTTCGGATTTAAAAAAATCACTTGATTGTTTGAGGTTGGCTGAAGTTGAATCAACTCAAAACCCAGGGAACGAAGAAAGTCTCGTCCTAATAAAGTTGGCCTATTCGAATTTTTAACTACAAATTTACCATAAACTTTTTGCCCATTAAAATTCATACAAGCTTTGAACTGACCAATAATATTGATCAGATTACCTGTGTATCCGGTATATGGTACCGAACATTGCTGCAGAACACTTCGATCGAAATATGAGTCAAGTGTATTAGCTGACATCAGAGAACAAGGGGCGCCGGCAGTGGCGGATCCAGCGTGGAGCGAAGGGGGCGATCGACGCCTCCCCCCGCTCTGATCTGGAACATATGAAAATTATAAAAGTTTGTTTTAATTACATATAAAATTTTAAAATTTTTAGCTTTTATGTATGTATAATCTATAAGATCGTCCTAATCGCCAACCAATCGTCAGTCAATGCAAGCCAGAATATTGGTGTTAGCTTACATAACAACCAATAATTTATAATGGCTTATTATTAAAATATATACAGTCACTAAATTTGGCTCGACCTTCATTATTTGCGATATTTATATAAAAATATGTATTGTTATATAATACCAAAAATCCAAAGAGAAACTTAAAACTTTTTAGAAAATTCAGGAAAATTCCGCGAATTTTCATGCAAATTTTCATCTTTTCGGTAAGAATTTTTAGAATTTTTCTGAGAGATAAATTCTAAAAATTTTTACTGAAAGCTAAAAATTTGCATGAAAATTCGCGGAATTTTCCCAAATTTTCTAAAAAGTCTAAGGGTATATTTGGATTGTTGGTGTTATATAATCAAAGTATGTTTGAGCTCTAGGCCAATATATACATATGTTTATTAAAATACAGCAAATGTGTTTAAACAATGTATATTTATTTGTCGAATGGTTTGTCTTGCCAAAATATTTCGACTTCAATCTGAAGTCATCTTCAGGAACTTATGACTGCACCTGGTCGGTGTTATATAATAATACATACTTTTATAAAAATATTGAAAATAATGAAGGTCGAAGCAAAACTTAGTGAAAACTGGAAAAATCTGAGTGATGATGACTTTTGTAGATGAGTGTAAATATGTATATGTGTTTGTATGAAAAATTTTAAGGTCACTTTATCTTACTTAAAAAGTTGACTTAAATCGCCCCCACTCCCAAACCGTGCTGGATCCGCCCCTGGGCGCCGGTATCGCAAAGTGTAGAGAGTCTTACTCCGTTAACTTCAACTTCCAGTGTATAATGATTCAGAGCCACGTTTCCTTCGACGGCATGCACGGAAAAATTGAAATCGCTGGTTTCATTCATATCAATGCTGTGTATGTAATCAAAAAAATTGTTAGAGAATTTCTCATTCGGCGAATGAACAAATTAAACATTCTTATCACACTTAACTTTACGATTACAAATGTTTGCCAGATGCCCAACAGCGCCGTACGAATGACAGGTGCTGTTCTTAAATTTGCAGCTATTGGATTGGTGGTTCTTCCAGCCGCAGTGCGTATATTTCGACCCTTTGCTTCCTTTGTTGTTGTCGCTCGACTTCACTGCACTGCCTTTGTAGTTTTTGTTGTTGAATTTGCCACGTTGTTTAATGTAGTTAACCTCAATGCCATTGATTGACTGAGCGAGCTTCGTTTCGCGTATTAACGCTTTTTTTAATACCTTTGAGGATGTCAGTTTTCATCCCCTTCGCAGAGATTCTCGAAAATTTTTCCAGGCAGTTCGACTACAAATTTGTGCAAAATAATGGAGTCCAAGGCTGCACCAAAATTACAATTTACGGCTAGTATTTTGACTCTAGCAAACCACGCGGACACATTTTCACTTTCAGCACATTTTGCTGCTTGGAATCTTTTAATTTCATTAAAAACAATTACCGGAGGTGTAAATTGTTGTTTTAGGACGTCACACAATTCTTTGTTGTACGACTTTGTACATGGCAGCACTGGACTACAAGTTCCTCGTAAAATGGCGTAGGCTTCTGATCCAATTGTTTTCAGCAATGTAGAGACTTTGTCAGTAGTGTCTTCACTCCACTTTATCTCCAAAAAATGCAGTTCTAGTCGCTCGTGCCATAATTCCCAATTTTCGGCGATTACAAATTCTGGCATAGATGCTGCTTGAAAAATTCTCATTTTCTTCGTCATATTAGGGGGACTCATTAAATTATAAAAATTTACTAGCGGACCCTCACCCACTTCGCTGGGTGAAAGAAGAATAGAAATGAAAAGTGTTCTTTGTTTTTTTCTTGTTTTATCATTTAATTCATGTTCGGCCATTATTTTGTGAGTTATTCTAATAACAATGTTTTATTTATTTTAGTGACTTACTCTAATACAATCATACTAACAACTTATTCTAAAGCCTTCTGATACACAATATTTTTGGTTTTATTTTCATGCGTTGTATAAATACACAGTAACGATGGTTTCCCTACTCGCGAACATCCTACATATAGTTGTCCATGTCCAAAGCATGGATAAGTTAGGTCAATTCCACACAATTGAAGTGTTTGACCTTGAGACTTATTGATTGTAATAGCAAAAGCAAGGCGAGTGAGAAATTGAAGTCGCTTATGATCAAAAGGCAAATCTGTTGGGATCATTGGAATGCGTGGAATCAAAACATCTTCACCTTTAAATTTGCCTTTCAAAATTGTTGCTTCAATTGCATTGTTCATTGTACGTTTCACTGCTAATCTTGTCCCATTGCATAGTTTCGGCTGATTGATATTTCGCAACATAATGATCAATGCGCCAACTTTCAATTGCAAACGATGTGGTGGAAAGCCAGGCAAATCAAGTGAGTTCAAAAATTCAATTGGATAATTCACTACATCGTCGGGATTATTCATTGAATCAACTGATTTATAGGTCACAACTTCACCGGGAATTTGAGTCAAAATACTAGCATTGATTTCATTGACATCGACATTTTTGGCAGCGAGAGAGCTCGCTTAGCCAATATTGATTTCAATAGTTTTGTGCAATATTTGGGAATACATTTTGCACTAATTGTACTCTTGATTCTGTTACGGTACAAAAATTAGTTTGAAGTGTGATCATGCCTGCATTCTTATCAATTGGCTTTCGTCCATTTCCAATTTGCAACAAATGTTCGGAAAATTCAGCAGCTGTTGGATCATTCTGTAACTGCACACGAACATTGGTAGTTAATGTAAGTTTTTTAACATATCTCCACAGATTAGAAGATTTAAGGCATGCTCTCAATTCATCAGCTGCTGTTGATTTGGGAATAACAGGCAAAATTTGTCGAAAATCACCGGCCAATAGAATTAGTGCACCACCAGATATGTTTGCGTTATTTCGCAAATCGTTCAGTGTTCTATTTAAGGCTTCCAGAAATTTTGTATGAGCAATGGTACATTCATACCATACAATAATTTTACATATTTGTAAAACCTTTCCCATTACAGAATTTTTAGAAATATTGCAAGTTGGTTCTTCATTTACTTGCATATTTAATGGCAACTCACTCTGAGTTTTATTTGCAATCATCAGGCAAAAGTCTTCGATTTTAATTAATGCCTCATTATATAATTCATCTGTGTAATTGAAATTTGGATTTGCAGTAATGTTACTTGATGTAGAATATCTTCTGTCATGTATTCTCGGTAACTTCTCCACATTCCTATTGGGTTTGCTTCGAAACATGTAGCAATAATGATGGCAAATTGTGTTCTTATTTGGTGTGGAGAACTTGTTGCACATGCATCCATAAGAGTTGCATCCCAATGATTGTCATTTTCAAGCAAATTCAATTCATCGCATGCTTGCCGATAAGTATAACAAAGATGACCATTAACTCGTTTCAAATTTTGGAATGATCTTGGGCCGGGAATATCAACTAAGAGTAAACGTAAATAGAAGCATTCCTCTTGACTTGGATGCACAGTGTAAAGTCGTCCGATTGCATCACCCAAATGAACACCAAGATAACCATCTACAGGTATTCCTCGTTGCCATCGTACCCTTGACTTTGATGATGCATTCCAAGTATAATATTTAGGCACATTTGAATAACGCAATGTTCTTGCAAATGAATCTGTTTCACATAAGTTGAAAAATGCAGTTAGTGTTGTTGCTGGTGGTCGTTCGGCCATTTCTTGAGCAGTATTTTCAGTGAAATAAACACTGATTACGTGAAAGATTCGAATCTCCCACGTAATCGCCAATGGAAAATTGAACCCAGTGAAAAGAAAAGTTAAAAGATACGAAAGATTTTAATAAATATATTCGAGTAAGGATTTTATTATTTTCAAGAATAATGACGTAACAATTAAATTGTGTTTCGTATTAATATGTATTCAAATAATGAATTTAGTGATTGAAAGGATAAGGAGATAACAATTAAATTGTGTTGCGAATAAATGTACTCTTACCTTGACGCTGGAAGGCTAGAATTTCTCCCGTTGACGGTCGTGAACCAAAAAAAAGCAAATCAATTGTAAAAAGGTGCTGAACCCTCAGTACAAGAGCCTTCGTTAAGTTTCCCCTTAACAAGGTTCCGGTGCTAAAAGCTCATAGCGGCAAACACAAAGCCGTGTTTGTGTTAGTGCATATATATATATAAACGAAACTATTGGTCTACGGGCAGGAAAAGGTATGCAGATTGATTTACGAGGGTGGGCCGAAATATTTAGGTATCGGACCTAAACATGCCGGCCCCCTTGCCGCGAACAATGGTAAGGAACTAGACCATAGATTAAAGTAGAAAAAAAATAGAATTCAATGGACCCAGGGGATCAACCTAGCCCTCCTGCGCCCAGGCAAGGCTGCGAGTGGATGAGCAGTTGCGGACTGCGGATACTGCACTTCGCTGTGCTATACGTGTTGTGGATGTTTTCTAAGGAGAAAAGAAAGAGAAAAAGGTTAGAAGAAATATACGTGGCTTAAATTCGGTGGCACTTATTTACTTTCATATATGTGTGGATGTATCTGCATTGTGAACCTATTGTTGGCAGACCCCGGATACGACCAAGCCGAAGACCGTCGGTTGGGCTAACATCCCGCCTACGGTGGTAGCCGCCGTATTACTCACCATCAGTTCGGCAGATATGTCAGCGCCGAGTGTAATCGAATAGAAATCGTTGTAAAATTACATCTAAATTACTTACGTCGTTTTGCCCTAAAGTGGCTATAAGCGATTTTTTTACTGTTTTTACAAAATTTTCTACGTGTCCGTTACTGGACGGCTGACCTGGTGCAGTGAGATTTAGTTAAATGCCATTTGTTTTAGCAAAAGTTTGGAACTGCACAGAAGTAAACTGTCTTCCGTTGTCGCTTACCAGCACATCACACAAACCAAAGCGACTGAAGACTTTTCGTAATTTAGTTATGGTAAAGGAAGTGGTTATGACCTTAGATTTTAAAACTTCAGGCCACTTCGAAAAAGAATCGATGATTAAAAATAAGTAATATCCATGAACGGGGCCAGCAAAATTCACGTGGATACGTTTCCAAGCGGAATAAGTTGGTTTCCAAGGAATTAAGAAACTTTTTTCAGGACTAGCTTGGTATTTTTGACATGGCTCGCAAGTTTTTATCATATTTTCAATATCTCTATCAATATTTGCCCAATACACGTACGATCTAGCCAATGATTTGGTTTTGACTATACCTAAAGGTGATTTATGTAGTTCTCGCAATACAATTTTTTGTAATTTACTCGGAATTATCGTGCGATAACCCCATAAAATACATCCGGACTCAATCGTCAGCTCGGATGCTTTCATTTTAAATGCGTGAAATTCATTGCCAGTTAAATTAAAAATTGCACTATTTAAAATCGAATCTGATACCTTTGACAGAATAGCATTACGACGTGTGTATTTTACTATTGCTAGAAAATCTAGCTGAAGCGGATTTACAAATTCCACATAACTAATGTATGTACTTTCAAGCTTTGTGTCCGGATTGTCAGTTTGAATTATACGTGATAAACTATCCGCACAATTTAGAGAACCTTTGATATACTCGATGCTATAATTGAAGCCTGATAGTATGAATGCCCATCGCTGCATACGCGCCGCTGCCATTATTGGAATACCTTTACGATCACCAAAAATAGTGAGCAATGGTCTGTGATCAGTTTGGAGTGTAAAATACCTATCCAGTAAGTACTGTCTTAATCCGATCACGCTGAAGATTATAGCTTCCTTCTCAATGGTGCTATAATTCAATTCTGCATTGTTTAATGCTCTAGAGACGTAAGCGATTGGTCTCATTGTACCCTCTAGATACTTGTGCGACAAGACCCCGCAAGGGCTGTGTTGCATGCGTCGGTGTACGGAACTATTGGTAGTTCCTGATTAAAATGTACTAAAACTTTATCAGAGCAGATCTCTGATTTCATCACACCAAATGCTTCTTGACAGTCAGACTTCCATTTGAATTCAACATCTTTTTTATGTAATTTGTACAAAGGGGACATTTTCTGAGCGAAATTTTCAATGATAATTTACCATTCAAATAAACGCTCGTAGCTCTGAAATATTTTTAGGTCCTGGTGCGTTGAGCACGTTCGTTTCGTTCTTGGTTTCTTTTTAGACCATCTTTTGTGATGTTAAATCCAAAATAAGAGATTTTTGTTTTAAAGAACTCGCACTTATTGATATTAAGTTTTAACCCAGCTGCTTTTAACTTGTTCAAAACTAGTCGTACTCTTTTCAAATGCTCAGTAAGATCGGGACCCGTGACCGTTATGGCATCTTAATAGACAAGCACGTTCTTGGTGGAGCACAACAAGTTTTCCATTACCTTTTGGAAGATTGCTGCCGCAGGTTTTACACCAAAAGGCAATCTTGTCATTTTAAAAATTCCTTTTTGTGTACTCCACGTACACAATTTTTGTGCTTCTTCATCAAGAACTAATGGGTTATGTGCATTTGACATATCTAATTTCGTAAAAATTTCACCTCCTTCCATTGATGCAAATATTTGATCAATTCGTGGCAAGGGGTATCTAAAGTGAATCAAAAATTTATTTACTGTGACCTTATAATTACCGCAAATCCGAATTTCTCCTGACGGTTTAAGAATAGGAACAAGTGGCATTCCCCAATCTGAATTATAGCATGCCTTTTTCAACTAAATCATCTTATTGTTTCTCAATTGTTGCATGGCTTGAAAAACACTGGTACTGCATCTTTCGAAATAGGTAAGGATATGGTTGAGGTATTGTATTTACCTAAGCCACTTTCAAATACTTCAGCAAATTCTACTTTAATTTGTTCAATTATTTCACTGTACGCGTTTAAATAATTCACTGAATTTGAAGTGCAAGAAACATTATTGGAAAAAGAATCTGTCTGAGAAACTTTGAATCTAAATCAATGGAAGGTGACTTCGGATTTAAAAAAATCACTTGATTGTTTGAGGTTGGCTGAAGTTGAATCAACTCAAAACCCAGGGAACGAAGAAAGTCTCGTCCTAATAAAGTTGGCCTATTCGAATTTTTAACTACAAATTTACCATAAACTTTTTGCCCATTGAAATTCATACAAGCTTTGAACTGACCAATAATATTGATCAGATTACCTGTGTATCCGGTATATGGTACCGAACATTGCTGCAGAACACTTCGATCGAAATATGAGTCAAGTGTATTAGCTGACATCAGAGAACAATGGGCGCCGGCAGTGGCGGATCCAGCGTGGAGCGAAGGGGGCGATCGACGCCTCCCCCCGCTCTGATCTGGAACATATGAAAATTATAAAAGTTTGTTTTAATTACATATAAAATTTTAAAATTTTTAGCTTTTATGTATGTATAATCTATAAGATCGTCCTAATCGCCAACCAATCGTCAGTCAATGCAAGCCAGAATATTGGTGTTAGCTTACATAACAACCAATAATTTATAATGGCTTATTATTAAAATATATACAGTCACTAAATTTGGCTCGACCTTCATTATTTGCGATATTTATATAAAAATATGTATTGTTATATAATACCAAAAATCCAAAGAGAAACTTAAAACTTTTTAGAAAATTCAGGAAAATTCCGCGAATTTTCATGCAAATTTTCATCTTTTCGGTAAGAATTTTTAGAATTTTTCTGAGAGATAAATTCTAAAAATTTTTACTGAAAGCTAAAAATTTGCATGAAAATTCGCGGAATTTTCCCAAATTTTCTAAAAAGTCTAAGGGTATATTTGGATTGTTGGTGTTATATAATAATACATACTTTTATAAAAATATTGAAAATAATGAAGGTCGAAGCAAAACTTAGTGAAAACTGGAAAAATCTGAGTGATGATGACTTTTGTAGATGAGTGTAAATATGTATATGTGTTTGTATGAAAAATTTTAAGGTCACTTTATCTTACTTAAAAAGTTGACTTAAATCGCCCCCACTCCCAAACCGTGCTGGATCCGCCCCTGGGCGCCGGTATCGCAAAGTGTAGAGAGTCTTACTCCGTTAACTTCAACTTCCAGTGTATAATGATTCAGAGCCACGTTTCCTTCGACGGCATGCACGGAAAAATTGAAATCGCTGGTTTCATTCATATCAATGCTGTGTATGTAATCAAAAAAATTGTTAGAGAATTTCTCATTCGGCGAATGAACAAATTAAACATTCTTATCACACTTAACTTTACGATTACAAATGTTTGCCAGATGCCCAACAGCGCCGTACGAATGACAGGTGCTGTTCTTAAATTTGCAGCTATTGGATTGGTGGTTCTTCCAGCCGCAGTGCGTATATTTCGACCCTTTGCTTCCTTTGTTGTTGTCGCTCGACTTCACTGCACTGCCTTTGTAGTTTTTGTTGTTGAATTTGCCACGTTGTTTAATGTAGTTAACCTCAATGCCATTGATTGACTGAGCGAGCTTCGTTTCGCGTATTAACGCTTTTTTTAATACCTTTGAGGATGTCAGTTTTCATCCCCTTCGCAGAGATTCTCGAAAATTTTTCCAGGCAGTTCGACTACAAATTTGTGCAAAATAATGGAGTCCAAGGCTGCACCAAAATTACAATTTACGGCTAGTGTTTTGACTCTAGCAAACCACGCGGACACATTTTCACTTTCAGCACATTTTGCTGCTTGGAATCTTTTAATTTCATTAAAAACAATTACCGGAGGTGTAAATTGTTGTTTTAGGACGTCACACAATTCTTTGTTGTACGACTTTGTACATGGCAGCACTGGACTACAAGTTCCTCGTAAAATGGCGTAGGCTTCTGATCCAATTGTTTTCAGCAATGTAGAGACTTTGTCAGTAGTGTCTTCACTCCACTTTATCTCCAAAAAATGCAGTTCTAGTCGCTCGTGCCATAATTCCCAATTTTCGGCGATTACAAATTCTGGCATAGATGCTGCTTGAAAAATTCTCATTTTCTTCGTCATATTAGGGGGACTCATTAAATTATAAAAATTTACTAGCGGACCCTCACCCACTTCGCTGGGTGAAAGAAGAATAGAAATGAAAAGTGTTCTTTGTTTTTTTCTTGTTTTATCATTTAATTCATGTTCGGCCATTATTTTGTGAGTTATTCTAATAACAATGTTTTATTTATTTTAGTGACTTACTCTAATACAATCATACTAACAACTTATTCTAAAGCCTTCTGATACACAATATTTTTGGTTTTATTTTCATGCGTTGTATAAATACACAGTAACGATGGTTTCCCTACTCGCGAACATCCTACATATAGTTGTCCATGTCCAAAGCATGGATAAGTTAGGTCAATTCCACACAATTGAAGTGTTTGACCTTGAGACTTATTGATTGTAATAGCAAAAGCAAGGCGAGTGAGAAATTGTAGTCGCTTATGATCAAAAGGCAAATCTGTTGGGATCATTGGAATGCGTGGAATCAAAACATCTTCACCTTTAAATTTGCCTTTCAAAATTGTTGCTTCATTTGCATTCTTCATTGTACGTTTCACTGCTAATCTTGTCCCATTGCATAGTTTCGGCTGATTGATATTTCGCAACATAATGATCAATGCGCCAACTTTCAATTGCAAACGATGTGGTGGAAAGCCAGGCAAATCAAGTGAGTTCAAAAATTCAATTGGATAATTCACTACATCGTCGGGATTATTCATTGAATCAATTGATTTATAGGTCACAACTTCACCGGGAATTTGAGTCAAAATACTAGCATTGATTTCATTGACATCGACATTTTTGGCAGCGACAGAGCTCGCTTAGCCAATATTGATTTCAATAGTTTTGTGCAATATTTGGGAATACATTTTGCACTAATTGTACTCTTGATTCTGTTACGGTACAAAAATTAGTTTGAAGTGTGATCATGCCTGCATTCTTATCAATTGGCTTTCGTCCATTTCCAATTTGCAACAAATGTTCGGAAAATTCAGCAGCTGTTGGATCATTCTGTAACTGCACACGAACATTGGTAGTTAATGTAAGTTTTTTAACATATCTCCACAGATTAGAAGATTTAAGGCATGCTCTCAATTCATCAGCTGCTGTTGATTTGGGAATAACAGGCAAAATTTGTCGAAAATCACCGGCCAATAGAATTAGTGCACCACCAGATATGTTTGCGTTATTTCGCAAATCGTTCAGTGTTCTATTTAAGGCTTCCAGAAATTTTGTATGAGCCATGGTACATTCATACCATACAATAATTTTACATATTTGTAAAACCTTTCCCATTACAGAATTTTTAGAAATATTGCAAGTTGGTTCTTCATTTACTTGCATATTTAATGGCAACTTTAACGCAAGAATGTGCAGTGCGACCGCCATCCAATAAAGTTGCCGCTATTCAAGATGATGCCAAAACGCTTCCCAAGGCAGTCGGTTCTATGTACCGGAGCGACTCGGGATTTTTCCCGACCAAGGACTGTCATTTCAGTGTGACCCCATTTAATTTGTTTCGTCCCTCCCACAAATTGTCATCCTCCCAGCAGCTCCTTGGAGCAGGACTGCTACATATTCTCTTACTCCGGGAAGGTATCGAACCCAATCCGGGTCCGTCTCCTGACCCCGGTCCTGAGAAATGGTTTTGCTGCATTTGCCAGAAAAGAATCTTTTTAGGACGGTCATACTCTGTTCAGTGTGTCTCGTGCAAGGGATGGTTGCATCGGACAGGATGTTCTAGGCTTGATTCCAAAACCCGACGTCCACGTAACTTTTATAAATCTTTTGTGGCTCCTTGCTGCTCACGCCCAAGGGCGTCCCGTATTCTACGCCTAAGCGCCCGCCCACTACCTTCCAGCAGCCTCGCTGCTCAGCAAGCCACAACAAGTACCCGCTGCTGCTCGCGCCCCACGGCGCCAACAACTCAAACAGCTGTAACCACTCATAACTACTACCTTCGTAGTAAAGCTGGTAGCAATGCTGAGCATCAGCCCCTGCCCCCGTCGTCTTCTCCCCCCTCTTTTCTGGCAGCAATCATGCAGGTCAGGGAAACAGACTCTTAATCCCTACCTCCGTTTGCACCGTCTGCCAGCACAGAACATATAGGTTTGCGACATCCGCTCAATGCAGCTCCTGCCTTGGGTGGTGCCACTTTCCTAGATGTTCTGGTCTCCGCGACGGCAACCCCTCGACGGGTTTCATCGCGCCATGTTGCCAGGTCGCAAACCCAAATCATCCGGGTACCCCAATGCTTGCCCAAGGGCGCCCAGTCCCAAAGCCACACCAGCAATTTCGTCCTGGCCTTCCACAACCTAGGCGTAGTCACCCGTCAATTACCCCTAGAGTGGCGGCGTCACCCCTCATGCACTTCAGAATTCTGCAGTTAAACTGTAATGGACTAACTGGGAAGATTACGGAGATTGTCGGCACAACATCCGCATTGCTGCGATTCAAGAGACTAAACTCTCAGCAAGATCTGCATTGCAGACCTGCTCTGGGTATAATGTCCACAGGAAAGACCGCGAGAGCGGAAATGGAGGCGGCCTCGCGTTTATTATACACCACTCTGTGCAATATTATATATTTGATACTGGCATCGAACGCAGGGACAATGTCTTAGAACGTCAAGGCCCATCTGTTCGGTCAGGCGATGCAAATCTAGAAATCATCAACATCTACATCCCTCCTGTCACCTGTTGCCCCAGTTGATTCCGCCCTAATATCGAGGCCTTACTCACTGGCAACAATCGCATTATCTTAGGCGATTTCAATGCCCATCACGACCTATGGCATTCAAACTTGCGGGCGGACAGTAGGGGTGAGATGTTGGCGGATCAAATAGAAGAAACGACGTTCTGCACAATAAACGGAGACGCCCCTACACGTATGGTAGGAAGCTGTCATAGCTTGCCAGATATCTCAATCGTGAGCGCAGAACTCGTAAACTGCGTCAACGGGCAGCCGATGGTAACATTGGCATCCGACCACCTGCCCATACTTATTTCGTTCGAGCGTACCGCCGACTTCATCGTCACCGAAAAACGCACTTTCATAAACTTCAAAAAAGGAAAGTGGGAAGAATATAAATCTGCAACAGACAGCAGCTTTGCTGCCCTCCCTATCCCGACTGATGCCCGCCAAGGGGAGCGTGCCTTCCGTAAGGTCATTGAATCCGCCTCGGCACATTTCATTCCCGCCGGGAGAATTCCCGAAATCCGGCCCCACTTCCCGGCGGCGGCTGCGAGCTTAGCGAGGGAACGCGACCTTATAAGACAGCTTGATCCAGGCGACCCCCAAATAAGGGATATAAACCAACGCATCAGATTGCTTGTGGACGAACACAAGCGGGCGAAATGGGAAGAGCACCTAAGAGGTTGTAACCTCTCTACCGGTGTAGGTAAACTTTGGTCCACCGTAAAATCCCTATCGAATCCGACTAAGCACAAAGACAAAGTTTCCATCGCCTTTGGCGATAAGGTGCTGTCGGATGCGAAAAAATGCGCGAGCGCTTTCTGCCGACAATATATAATGCATCCTACGGTTGACAAAGATAGACGGAGAGCCAATAGACATGCACATAAACACAAATTCAGCGCGTCACCAGTCACCATCAACGCTAGAGAGGTTGAGGACGCCATTGGTCGCGCTAAACCATCCAAAGCAGTGGGCCCAGACGGCATAGCCATGCCGATGCTTAAAAACCTAGGGAAAGAGGGTTTCAAATATTTAGCGCATGTCTTCAACCTGTCCCTTTCCACCTTTGTCATACCCGAGAAATGGAAAATGGCCAAGGTGGTCCCGCTACTAAAGCCTGGGAAACCAGCTAACATAGGTGAGTCATATCGTCCGATATCTCTCCTATCGCCAGTGGCAAAGACGCTTGAAGCCATTTTGCTCCCTTGTTTCCAAGCACATTTGCAGCTAGCCCCTCATCAGCATGGCTTCAGAAAACTCCATAGCACTACCTCCGCGCTAAATGTCATTAGCACCCAGATAAATTGCGGTTTGAATCAATACCCCCACCATAGAACAGTACTCGTAGCGCTATACCTACCAAAAGCCTTTGATACGGTCAACCATGGCTCGTTACTGCAAGAACTGGAAGGGTCTACCCTTCCCCCATGTCTTAAAAGGTGGACCGCAAATTATCTGGGTGGTCGGCAGGCATCGGTGCAATTCAGAAACGAAACATCAAAACCAAGGAGAATTAAACAGGGGGTGCCACAGGGTGGTGTCCTATCCCCACTTTTGTTTAATTTCTACATATCTAAGCTACCTTCACCACCGGAAGGAGTCACAATCGTTTCCTACGCCGATGACTGCACAATAGTGGCCACAGGCCCAGGCCCAGAGATCGATGAGCTATGCAATAAAATAAACGGCTATCTCCCTGATCTCTCCAGTTTTTTCGCCTCGCGAAACCTGGCCTTGTCACCGACTAAATCTTCCGCGACCTTATTTACAACATGGACGCCCAAAATGTCGACCATATTGAACATCCACGTCGATGGCACTACGCTACCGACTGTCCTACACCCCAAAATCTTGGGTGTGACGTTTGATCAGGATCTACATTTTGGTGCGCACGCAACCGCAATTGTTCCGAGAATTCAGAGCCGTAATAAAATCCTCAAATCCCTTGCTGGCAGTACCTGGGGAAAAGATAAAGAAACGCTCATGACCACATACAAAGCAATTAGCCAGCCGATTACGTGCTACGCGTCACCCATATGGTCGCCAAGCCTAAAAACCACCCACTGGAAGAAACTACAGGCCTGCCAAAATACTGCTCTCAGAATCGCCACGGGCTGTCTTCTTATGTCCCCAGAACACCATCTGCATAATGAGGCGAGAATACTCCCCATCAGGGAGAGAAATGAGATGCTGACCAAACAGTTTCTGTTGAATACCCAGAAACCTGGGCATCCCAACAGACATCTGATTGACGAACCAGCACCGCCTAGGGGCCTAAGGAGTCATCTCCGTAAGCATTTTGAGGAAATACGGCACCCGAGAACCCAGCCGTATGAAGCGAAAAAACACAAGCAGGTCCTTGGTGAACTCCATAGATAGGCGTCGGACCTTTATGTCGGGAACTGCCCGGTGAATCCAGTACTTGAAGAAAGATATCCAGAACTCGCGGAAGAGGAACGCATACTCCCCAGGGAAACGCGTGTCACTCTTGCTCAACTTCGTTCTGGATACTGTAACAGGTTAAACTCTTACCTATCCATAATCAACCCCGACATACAAAATGTATGCCCCGCTTGCAATGTGTCCCCACATGACACCAACCATCTCTTTAATTGTAATATGGAACCAACGCCTCTAACACCCCTTTCCTTATGGTCCACCCCTGTTGAAACGGCAAGTTTCCTTGGACTCCCGTTAGAGGATATTGATGACAATTTGTGATCGGTCGCGGCTATTAGGTGGGGCGAGCATTGCTACAACAACAACAACAACATGCGAAACCCAATGCAATATTATTCTGTGATCGAATGGTGGCCAAAATTACCGGCAACAAAAATGTTTTTCCAGTCCCACCTGGTGCATTTAAAAAGAATATTCCTCCTCTTTCATTTGCAACATTGTCTGTAATTGTGTCATATGCCTGCCTTTGTTCTGTGTTTAATTTGGTAGGTTTGTTGTTACAAATGTGTTCAGCTCATTTCGGTCATATTCTTTTTCAAGTCTTTATTCTGCATTGTATGCATCATACATCGGACTATTTGGTGTGATCATACCTAACTCACTCTGAGTTTTATTTGCAATCATCAGGCAAAAGTTTTCGATTTTAATTAATGCCTCATTATATAATTCATCTGTGTAATTGAAATTTGGATTTGCAGTAATGTTACTTGATGTAGAATATCTTCTGTCATGTATTCTCGGTAACTTCTCCACATTCCTATTGGGTTTGCTTCGAAACATGTAGCAATAATGATGGCAAATTGTGTTCTTATTTGGTGTGGAGAACTTGTTGCACATGCATCCATAAGAGTTGCATCCCAATGATTGTCATTTTCAAGCAAATTCAATTCATCGCATGCTTGCCGATAAGTATAACAAAGATGACCATTAACTCGTTTCAAATTTTGGAATGATCTTGGGCCGGGAATATCAACTAAGAGTAAACGTAAATAGAAGCATTCCTCTTGACTTGGATGCACAGTGTAAAGTCGTCCGATTGCATCACTCAAATGAACACCAAGATAACCATCTACAGGTATTCCTCGTTGCCATCGTACCCTTGACTTTGATGATGCATTCCAAGTATAATATTTAGGCACATTTGAATAAAGCAATGTTCTTGCAAATGAATCTGTTTCACATAAGTTGAAAAATGCAGTTAGTGTTGTTGCTGGTGGTCGTTCGGCCATTTCTTGAGCAGTATTTTCAGTGAAATAAACACTGATTACGTGAAAGATTCGAATCTCCCACGTAAACGCCAATGGAAAATTGAACCCAGTGAAAAGAAAAGTTAAAAAATACGAAAGATTTTAATAAATATATTCGAGTAAGGATTTTATTATTTTAAGAATAATGACGTAACAATTAAATTGTGTTTCGTATTAATATGTATTCAAATAATGAATTTAGTGATTTAAAGGATAAGGAGATAACAATTAAATTGTGTTTCGAATAAATGTACTCTTACCTTGACGCTGGATGGCTAGAGTTGCTCCCGTTGACGGTCGTGAACCAACAAAAAAGCAAATCAATTGTAAAAAGGCGCTGAACCCTCAGTACAAGAGCCTTCGTTAAGTTTCCCCTTAACAAGGCTCCGGTGCTAAAAGCTCATAGCGGCAAACACAAAGCCGTGTTTGTGTTAGTGCATATATATATATAAACGAAACTATTGGTCTACGGGCAGGAAAAGGTATGCAGATTGATTTACGAGGGTGGGCCGAAATATTTAGGTCTCGGACCTAAACATGCCGGCACCTTTGCCGCGAGCAATGGTAAGGAACTAGACCATAGATTAAAGTAGAAAAAAAATAGAATTCAATGGACCCAGGGGATCAACCTAGCCCTCCTGCACCCAGGCAAGGCTGTTGTGGATGAAAAAGAAAGAAAAAAGGTTAGAAGAAATATACGTGGCTTAAATTCGGTGGCACTTATTTACTTTCATATATGTGTGAATGTATCTGCATTGTGAACCTATTGTTGGCAGACCCCGGATACGACCAAGCCGAAGACCGTCGGTTGGGCTAACAACCCGCCTATGGTGGTAGCCGCCGTATTGCTCACCATCAGTTCGGCATATATGTCGGCGCCGAGTGTAAGCCGAATAGATGATGGGTGATAGAATCGGGGGTCTGCCAGACACATAAGTTGGAAGGGTACCGCAATTTGGTGATCTATGCTGTATGGCGGGCTCACCCTATGATGCCGTGCCATGACGACGGCCTGTGTATAAATGCGCTTTGCTGCGCCGTACTTCCCTCGCAGTATTATTGTGCACCGTTTGGGTCCCTGTTGCTCGAGACGTAGATCGCGGACCAGCTCAGTGTCGGCGATGGTGGTGGGCGCGCAAGGGTCGATAATTGCTCGTACTACGTGGAGCTGACCGTGCGATTCTATACGCACAATGGCCGCATGGTTGGCAGTGGAGCCGCATTAAGTTGTAGTCGACCCGTTCGAAACCCTGCGATTGTGGCTCTCTCTATAGCTCGGTTACCGATTTTATGGCGCACGTCCTTAACGTATGGCGCTGCCCTTTTTTGTTGTCGGGTCTTCGCGCATCTCCTGTTAATCTCATCTCTTTGGCTAGTCACTCGACCTCGATTAGGGGGGCTGAGGTTTTGCTTGACCTGACGCCAGTCGGTTATCTGTGGGCTCTCAATCTTATCTTCTCCTCGTTTCTCATGGTGCAATAACGGCCGAAACATGCTTTTCGCTGTGCTGCGATTAATCGAGGCTGATGCTGCTTTCGGTCCTTCCTCCTGTAATTCCTCCTCTTCCTCCACCTGCTGCGCCCATGATTTCGTTTGCTCTGTTACATGAATCGACAGCGTGTCGTCCAAGTTCTCTTCCTCACCCTGGTTATCTCCCTCCCTTAACTCATCTAAGTGGAGCGTCTTGTAGTGTTTTTCTTGGCACCTTTTGCACCTGTACTTGCCGGTGCAATTTCCTACGCGATGGAAGGGAGACAGACCGTTCGGACAGTATTTATGAAGCAGGACCGCTCGTAACTTCTCCTCGGGAGTCATAGCGCGGAACTCCGGACAAACCCTAATTGACTGCTGCCTCTTACACAATTGGCAGTCAACGTGGTACGTAGGTTTATGGAATTTCGAAACGTGGTTCATGATCTGTAAATACCTCTCTGGGATCATGACCATTACTCTATCATACACCATTTATTATTGTTTTGCTTGGGATGCAGAAATCCCAAGAAAAAAGGGAACAATGACTCATGTGCATAGTGGGAATTAAATAGCTCTCGAAATTTAAGCGGGTCATGGCTTGCGGGAAAGGTATTTTAAATAAAATTAGACAGCGCTAAGCACATTGATTTTCCTTTTTTTTTTGAATTTCTATGCTTTGAGACGCGTGGAAATGTGTGCGATGGCATTTCGCAGTACCATAACGTAAAGCGTGAAACGCGCCACATGTGAACTAGCTCTTAGTGCTTGTTGGAGACATGAACTCCAATTTGATTGAATTTTAAAAATTTTCCCTAATTATTCAATTATAATATAATAATGAATTTAATATGAAAATCGAATTTACAATGAATTTACGCTTATATATGTATATCCTTACCTTAGAATAACTTACCTTGTAAAATTTAACTAAAACATTCACTTCTTAAAACCACATATGTACTTACCTTAAATTCCTTAAATCTACTTAAATCATTTTTCTAAAATACTTACCAGTGCTAAGATACATACCCTTTATTAAAATACCTAAATTTACTTAAATTAACTTACTTAATTCACCTTTTTCAAGCACCCTGAAAAATAAGAATTTACTTACTGTTTTCTGCATTTTTTATACTCTTTGTACATTTTCATATTAACATACATACATACATACATACTTATCGTTTCCCTGCTGCGCAGGAGACTTAGGAAATTTGCCAAATCAGTTTGTCTGTAACTATCGCCCGCTAACGTTCATTATTGTTCTCGAGTTAAAGAGTTTTTTTTTGAGTGCCGCTAAGAAAGTTTAACTATAGTTATTAAATAGTTTAAATTAAAATATATATTAAAAATATATTAAACATTTTATATTTAAAAGGTGCATTTTTCTTTACGTGACGGTGTGTGAAGTGAAGTGCTAGTGGCAACTTAGACCCCCCACAAAAGTGTGCTTTACCCCCCAGAAAAATATACATGGTCCTTCGCGCCGGAGCAAATAAGCATACATCAAACCAACAGGTCAAAACAGGTGATAAATAAACAAGAATGCCAAAGTAAGTACACCCAGTACAAAATTATACATATTCACAAGTACAGCAAATTTACCCACCCTTCGATCGGTAGTTTGAACCGTTCATTTATCCAACAACACCGCATACTCTGGTTAGATAAAACCCATAAAAGGTACAGTCGAACCTTAACTCAATAGTTCGTACATATGTACATAATATAAATTGCAATCGAAGCAAAATTTTCTCATCTCATAGCGGCACTTATCTTTGGAAAAAATCTGTACTTGTCCCCTCATACATACATATATATATATATATATATATATACATACTCAACACCCTCATATATAAATACTGTACTCATACACTCTTGTATACATATAATTGGTTCTCATCATTAGCATCCTCTCACCCAAAATTAGTTGCTACCCAAATATAAATAACCCGTTGCATACATTTTTTGCAACATAGGAAAAAATCAACAAAAAAATCAATTTTGCACTTAACTCAGTTGCATAAATAAACTCAGCTCATTACTCCAACAAAAACCCCCACCCCTATATAATAAAATTGATTTTATTGGACCAAAAAAACTAAAAAGTTAAACACCCTAATACGCACTTCTTTTAAACTAAGACTTCACTCAATACGCAACTTAGAACTCAACTTAGTAAAATAATTGCAACTCAAAGCAATTATAGCTCCACCCACTCTACTTTTTTTTCTCCACGCCATATATACATACATATTTATATACATAGCCACATAATTGTACTTAGAAGCACTAAGACAAGTAATTTTCCACCTCCAACACAAAAGCCGCTCATATCCACTTGTTTGTGCAAATTCCGCTACTCATAATTGCACAGTGGGACTAGGCATTTCAAAAACTGAGTAAAATTACAGTGGTAAGAAACACTTAAATTCTCAGTAAATTTTAGACTCAAGTTTAAATTGTAATATGGCGGACGAGAAAAAGGAGCAACCCAAAACCCTAAAGCCACAGTCAGGACCCGTTACCCGATCTAAATCCCAGTCGGAGGAGGAATACGGAGTTTTGGACAAGAAATTTTTCTTCGAAATAAACAAATTAGAAAAATTCTGCGAAAAATGGTGGAACTTACCGGAAACGGACAACTTTGAGACCAGTCCCAAGCTGTACTTGGAGGAACTCAACAAGCGAGTAGACGCAGTGGAACCTGCATACGAAGCAGCACATCTAGGCAGAACGGAGGGAAAATTCAGGACGACATGCGAGGAAGCACACAACACATCTCTAGACACAGCGATGAGCACAAAACTCAGGATCAGCGAGCTGATTGGCACCCTGCAGACTAGTCAACCGAGCAACATGCCCATACAGGTAAACCATACCCCCTCTCAACACAAACCCTATCTCAAAGTCCCCGCATGCGACACGGAGGTCTTCCATGGCGGTTATGAAGACTGGCCGTCATTTCGGGACATGTTCACTGCGGTCTACATAAATCACCCAAAATTATCGCAGGCCCAAAAACTCTATCACCTGAGAGCAAAAACCCGAGGCAAAGCAGCTCTGCTTATTAAAAAATATCAGCTAAATGATCAAAACTTCGAGCTGGCCTGAGGAGCACTCAAATCCCGATACGAGAATCGGAGAATTCTCGTAGATAACCATTAAAGACCCTATTTAATATGCCCACAGTTTATTCTGAAAATGGTGAAAGAATTCAGGAAATTCAAACCACCATAAATAACTGTATCTCGGGCCTAAATGCGAGCGATGTCTCAACTGATAACTGGGACCCCATCCTCGTATTCTTATGCTCATCAAAACTACCTGCTGAAACCCTAGCACTTTGGGAGCAATCACTCTACTCTAGAAAGGAGCTACCACTTTGGTCGGAGGTGGACAAATTCCTCAAGACTAGGTAGGAAGTGGTAGAACGACTCGGCACATATAGAACCAATAAACCCCGAAACTCTAACTCTAGTTTCAACCACAAATCTTCGACGCCACAAAACCATTCGAATTTCAGGAATAAGACCCAAACATTCCATGTGGATTCAAAGTGGCAACCCTCATGCAAACTCTGCAATCTGAATCACTCATTAATGAGCTGAATAAAATTCAGAGATCTCTCAACCCAAGAGCGAAGCAAATTCGTAAAAGAAAACAATTACTGCACAAATTGTTTAGCTTGCTCACATTTGGAAAAAGATTGTGGTAGCAATTTCACTTGTGTGTATTGCCAGAAACGACATCACTCTTTACTACATTTTCAAACAAACTCCAGCCCTCAAAACTCAGCACGGAGACAACAAAGGAGCAAGGCGCCAGCCCTAGTTGAAGACCCAGACAGAACATCAACTTCAAAAAATGCCAGTCGAACCCAATCAACTCAAAACCCATTCAAGAAAAACACGACATAGACTAACTTCGCAAGTAGTAGCGAAACCACCCTCTTACCCACAGCATTAGTCACAGTGTTAGCTAACGGCGAATATCAAAAAATTCGCGCACTGATAGACCAAGGCTCTGAAAAAACCTTTGAAGCCTCTAGAATACAAAAACTACTTCAACTGCCAACCAAAGAAACCCATTATAAAATATCGGGAATGGGAGGTTCGGTAGTTCAAAACTCGAATAAGATCTGTGAAATAACTCTCTGCTCGGCGGACCTGAAAAAGCAAATTTATACCCAAGCCATTTTATTGCCTAACTTGACTCATTTCTTACCCAGCTTCAAAGTGTCGACAGTAAATTTTAAGGAAATTGCAACATTGCCACTCGCTGACCCTCGATGTTTCACACCATCAAAAATCGACATGGTTATAGGCAGCGATCTTACTCCCCAAATATAAGTCCAAGGGTTACAAGCCAACGTAAGTGGCTCTTTATTAGCCCAAAACACTATATTTGGGTGGATACTCAGCGGACCCATTAAAGAGACTGTAAATACATTCTCGACTCAAGTACTCCAGAGTCCGGATGATACTCTCAGTAAAATACTCCATCAGTTCTGGCAACAGGAAGAGCTTCCCATGACTCAAGCTGTTTCGGAAGATGACAAATTTTGCGAGGAACTCTACCGCAAAACCACCTACCGCCCAGAAGATGGTAGATATGTTGTGAAACTACCATTTAAGAAGGAATTTCCAAACACGCTTGCCCTGGGACACTCACGTATTGCTGCACAACAACAATACCTCAAAGTTGAAAGATCCCTCGAAAAAAGTCCAGATCTAAGAGAAAAATACTCGGAAGTTTTGGAAGAATATATCACCCTTAATCACATGGAGGCAACCTCATCCCGCGAGGTCATCGATAAAGGAAAGTATCTTTCCTTCTATCTCCCCCATCATGCGGTACTAAAACCCGACAGCAAAACAACGAAGGTGCGCGTTGTCTTCAACGGATCTAGGTCTACCCATTCTGGAAACTCGTTAAATGACGCTCTACACTCAGGCCCCATACTCCAAAACGACTTAATGCTCGTCCTACTCAAATGGAGATTTTTTAAGTACGTATTTAACGGCGACATCGAAAAGATGTACCGCCAAATACTCGTTCATAAAGAAGATCAGGATTTTCAAAGAATTTTCTTCCGAATATCTCCACAGCTACCGATGGAGGAGTTCAAATTAAAGACAGTGACGTTTGGCGTCAACTGTGCCCCATATCTCGCGATACGGACTCTGCACCAACTCGCAGAAGACACAAAACCCACCCACCCACTCGCCTATGATATATTGCTACACGAAACCTACGTAGACGATATACTTTCGGGCGAACACAGTATAAAGTCCGCTCACGACTCTCTACACCAGGTTATCGAAGCGTTGAAATCAGCCGGTTTTCCACTCAAGAAAATATCGGCAAATCACCCAAAATTATTGGAATCCATTCCAGAATCTGATCTCCTAGATGCAGATTTCCTTAAATTTCACGATGCCAGCTCAACAAAGACCCTCGGCATAAAATAGAATGCCATAAACGACTCTTTCTCATACTCCTACGACCCTATACCCGCAGAAAACTCTAGCACAAAGAGGTAAATTTTATCGGCGTTTGCGAAATTGTTTGACCCGGCAGGATGACTATCGCCAATAATGATACTAGCCAAGACTCTCCTCCAGCAACTCTGGTTAGAAGGAACTGACTGGGATGAGCAAGTCAAACCCAGCGCTTTCCACAAATGGAACATATTTCGCGAAAATCTCTCCGCGATACATGAAATTAAAATACCTCGATGGGTTGAATTTTCACCTAATAAACCCTTTCAGATGCACGGATTCTCAGATGCATCTGAAAAAGCATTCTGCGCTTGTGTGTACCTGTGAGTGCAGAATAGCAAGGACACGTTTTCTACTCACCTACTCGTGGCGAAGGGCAAAGTGGCTCCGGTGAAAACCGTGAGCCTGCCTCGTCTAGAACTCTATGGAGCAGTACTACTCACAAAATTAATAAAACAATTTCGCTCACACCTACCTCTGACTCCGCATGACCTGTTTCTCTGGTCGGGCTCCGCTATCGTACTAGCATGGCTTGAAAAACACCCACACACCTGGGAGACCTACGTGGCAAATAGAACCTCACAAATTCTGGAAAACGTGAGTAACGCCCCTTGGAAACACGTACCCAGTGCAGATAATCCAGCAGATCTTGGTACCCGTGGATGTACACCCAAGGATCTAGCCGAATGCTCCCTTTAGTGGAAGGCCCAGAGTGGTTGGCCAAATCCCCAACGTCCTGGCCGAAACCAGTGACACAAACCCCTACTTCACCGGAACAAAAGCGCACCCAAGCATTTCATGCTGTAGATGTGCCTGATCTACTCGAACGCTTTTCTTCCTACTCAAGAGCTCTACGAGTCCTTGCTTATATGTACCGATTTATACACAGATCACAAGGTCTTGATACTTTGAAAACGATCACGCTAACCCAAGAGGAATTTCATGAAAAAGTTCGTTTGATCCTGTTGACGCAATATAAATACTTCTCTGCCGAAATTGCAGATCTACAGTCCAACAAACCACTCCACAAAAAGAGTTCATTGTTAACTCTAAACCCTATGCTCGACGAATCAGGCATAATGCGAGTGAACGGTCAGCTCGCAAAAGCCAATCTTAGTTACAACGAGCGTTATCCTATTATAATTCCCGATAACTCTCGTTTTTGCTATTTACTCTTCGAATTTATTCACTCTACCTTGTTGCATGCCGAAAAACAACTGATGATCCGCATGATACAACAGGAATACTACATCACTCGATTCAAACAAAAGGTGAAGAGGTGCATATTCCATTGTAAGATATGCACGATCTACAAACAATAGGCTAAATCCCAAATAATGGCCGCACTCCCTCCGGAAAGGTCCACATACTCTCTCCCATTTCACACGACCGGTGTCGACTTTGCTGGACCTTTTCTCGTTAAAAGATCAATCTTACGGAAGGCATCTTACTCAAAGGCCTACGTTTGTGTATTCGTATGTTTCTATACAAAAGCAGTCCATCTTGAAGTCTGCTTAGATCTGACGACCGCTGCCTTTAAAGCAGCATTTGCTCGTTTTGTTAGTTGTCGTGGACTCCCACACAAAATAATGTCAGACAATGGCAAAACCTTTATTGGAGCAAGTCGTGCCATTCAAAATGAGCTTTCTTCTTTTCTCACGGAAGCCGCAACTGACATAGCTAAAAATATGCTACTCATGGACTGTCCTGGCAATTCATCCCACCATATGCTCCTCACATGGGTGGATTATGGGAAGCGGCAGTTAAGAGCTTTAAACCCCATTTCCTTAAAGTTGCAGGCAGTCAAAAATTCACATTTGAAGAATTTACTACCCTACTCACTCGAATCGAAGCGGTTCTCAACTCTAGACTGCTAGCTCCGATGTCGCAAGATCCAAATGATTTACTCGCTCTAACTCCCGGACATTTCCTCTGTGGTGCTCCACTACTCGCGTTACCCGAACCCAACTCCGAGAACCTTTCGCTCATCAACAAATGGCAAAAAATACAAGTTCTACACCATCAATTTAGTACACGCTGGAAAAATGAATATCTGAAAGAACTTCATAAGCGTACTAAATGCAAAACTCAGCAGACAAACATCAAAGAAGGTAATCTAGTCGTCGTGAAAGATGACCCTTTCCCCCCGAATGAGTGGCGACTCGGACGTTTCACTAGTCTTCATCCCGGATCAGACAAAAATGTTCGAGTTGTAGATATCCGCACTCAAAGCGGAATATATACGCGACCCATTGCAAAACTTTGCGCACTTCCCCCAGCAGAATAATATCTCTACCCTCACCCTAGCGATCTCCCCGTAACATATAAACTCTTGGATATCCATAAAACCCTATCGTTAGGCCCCCTTCTCACCTCACAAAACAATTCTCTCTCTTTTTATTCTCATTACAGACGCTAGCAGAGTTACAGCACTTGTCGGCTCTGTTGCCAAAATCACTCGTTGCGCTATTGCAACGCCTTCATGGCTATGACCCCTGAAGAACGCTATGAGTAGGTGCGGGCTCATAAATATTGTATAAATTGTTTGGCAACATCCCATGTTACGGGCGCATGCGACTCCCCGGACTGTTTCCGCAAATGCGGCCTTGCACACCACACGCTGCTGCATCGGCAGCAAGATAAACCTCCAAAGAAGCAGATGAATCGACGCAATGTACCGAAGGAGAAACCCATTACTCGACGAGTGGTCATTGAAAAGCCGAAAAAGAAGAGGAAAGGACGCAAGGACACTCAGAAGCGCCTGAAACCCTGTTCTCCACAGCAGTATCCATCTTGGCAGAGATGCAGGAGTTGCTGCTTCCTTCATCGGAGCAGTCCGGCCGCCATCTTGGAGACATGAACTTTGAGTTCTGATCTTAATGAACGCGAAGCCCCTACGAAGTTAGTACCGTTATCAGAATATATGTTTTTTCGGATAGCCTCGTCTGGCGACAAACCTGGAGGAAGCGGCTAGGAAGGATCCGGTGGAAAGATCGCTCGTCGGTTCAAGGTGGATGGCCTTCGTGGAGAAGCAGACGAATAGGCAGGCATAGTACCTTTGAAGTCCGACATCCTCTACCGCTGTATGACTTGATGTCGAACGGTCCGCAGAAGTCCACCCCGGTATTGGTAAACGCCCTCGAAAACGTGGCACGTTCCTTAGGAAGTATTCCCATGAGTTGCGTTTGCGAAAGCTTTTTGTAGATTGTACAGACCTTGCAATTGTGGATGACAGACCTAATCATATTTTTGACGCGGGGAATCCAGTACTGAGTGCGGATCAGGCGTAACATCAGCTGATTTTCCACGTGCAGTGAGACAGAATGAATAAATTGGACCAATAGACGAGATAACCTGCAGGAGTAAGGGAGAATAATAGGATGGCGTTCGTTGTAGGGAAGGTCACTGGAAGCGCCGAATCGCCCCTGTTCGGATGATGCCATTTTCATCTATGAAGGGGTTGAGGGGTAGAATTTCGCTTTTGCTACTTATCGGTTTCCTTTCATGTACAAAATGGTACTCTTCGCGGTAATATCGATTCTGAGAGATAATTATTAAACGCTGAGTTGTTTCCTTTATTTCGAGTGGAGAAAGTGCTTTTGACTTCGGTTTTCCGGAAGATTTAGTCTTCGGGTGGGAGATTTCCTGTTAGTTGGGGTAAGACTAACACGATTGTGTTTATTGTAACTAGAGGGTTTATTGATGAACCTAATTTTATGTGACACGCTTCCTTTACCTGTGCAGAAATCGTGTTATTAATGCCCGATACTTGGGCACTCACTCTTTTGGAAGGCAACTTAATTCGCCGTTTGAGTGGCTCGGTTATGAATGAGCATTCTGATCCCGAATCTCTTAAAGCTCGTGCTGAGAAGCTAACTCCATTATGTTGTATATTGACTCTCTCTGTGCCTAGTAGCATTCCCTTGCTTGAGTTTGCGAAACATGAGTTTACGTTATTAACCCGAGTGTTTTCTGTTTCAGTTTCGCGCCTAGCTTGGGCCTGTCTGGATGTAGATGGGCCGTTGTCAGATGAATCACGTGGCTCGTTTGCTTTGGGTTGAATTGGAAGGTGGAGTAGTGAGTGGTGTCTTGACTGACACGTCCTACAACGATATATGCTGGAACATTTAGAAACAGTATGTCCAGCAGATAGGCAATTCAAGCACCCTCGTATGCTCTTCACATGTTCAATGCGACTGCTTGGGGTCAGGCGTAAGAATTTCTCACACTTTGCAATTCTGTGTGCCGCACTTTTGCACATCTTGCGTGTTGGTTTGGCTACACTAGTCTGAAAGGTCAGCTTTTTCGATGGTGTTTCCGCGCTTGATCGAGGGGATAGATTTTTAGGGGACTTTCCTTACAGCCCTGTGACGGTTTCCGATGTTAGGAATCTATTCGTCAGGAACTTGTCCATATCAACCCATTTCGAGATTTCAGTTTTGTTTTCTATTGTTTGTTCCCACAAAGCCAATGTAGTTTCAGGCAGTTTAGTGGAGCAGAAATATCTTAAGATTGCATCCCAGTTGGATATGTCGATTTGATGACACTGAAGCGCTGAGATGCAATTGTTTATATCTCGCTGCAGTTTTTTGATCGAGCTACCGCATTCGCTGTCAATTGCATTTAAATTAAATTAAATTTTCAATTGTGCATTTACGAAGATACGCTTGTTTTCATAGCGATCTCATAGATTCTTCCAAGCTGTTTGGAACCCATCATTAGTTAGTGGACATCGTCGAGCTATTTCTTTCGCCTCCCTTGTGTTTTTTGGTTGAGGTGATACAACTTTTCGACTGGGGTAAGGTGTTTGTTAAGTATGTATATGGCGCTGAAAATGTCCCTGAAGGACGGCCATGAAATTTAATCTCCTTTAAAGACATCTGTGTCACAAGGAGGCAGGTGTACGCTATATTCGCGACCCACGGAATCTGTTTCTTTCTCTAACATCTCTATTTTTTCAGCTAGCTCATTTATTGCCGCTTGGCATTTTAAGAAACTAAAATAAGTGGCTTTATTTTTCTTTTTAACTGCTGATATGTCCTTTGTTTCGAGGTCTGATGAACTCAGAAGATCCTCGTATGCCCGTTTTGTCTTTTCCCACAAGGCTTTTGGTTCCTCCGTTTGAATTTTTAAGGAGTGTTTACTGTGCTCAGTTGTGGGCATGGCATTATAATCTACCTCAAATTCTGCCACTGCATCTTCCTGGCGGATATAGCTCTCCATTTTCTTATTAAACGGAAAACGAAATTATTAAACACAAAGTGCTTAATGAAATTTTCCTTTGCAGAGAGTCGTGTATGAGGTGACTGATCAATATCTTAGGGATTGAGAGTTGCTACACTCGCTGTGTCGCGGAAGTGTTATTACAATCGTGCCTCTATACGTAACTAATATAGGTAAATGGGTGTGTGCACGGACCCAAGTGATATTTGTGTAATGTGTTAAAAGTGATTAAGGAGCAACACCCTCCTATGGACTGTGGCACAACTGCTACTTAGTTTGAAAGAACCGGCCAGTTAATTATGACGGAAAATTTACAGAGTATTTTTCCACTTGTGCGCAAAGTTTAATAAAAAACAGTGTGAAAGTAAAAAAAAGGCAGAACTGGCCAACCAGTGGACAATGTGTGAAGAAAGTGTGGTTGACAAAATGCCGAAAGTGAGTCCTGCAAAGGTTTTGGCAACTGGAGTGTCGTTGCACGTTACGTTTCACTTCGTGTATTTGTGGTTGTTGTACGTCAGCGCTAGTAATTTTTAAGGTGTAAGCGAGTTTGTATTAAAAAAAATATTCCGAACTTTCCCGCCCAAAACAATAATAAGTGTAGAGTGTATAAACGTGTATATATGTGGATATCTAGACGAACTTTCAACTATTACGCTGTTAAGTGACTTTTGTTTGCTTCGCTGTGTGACCGTGTGATGTCAAATAAAGATTCAGTTGTGAATTAATGCCAATAAGATGGCTTTCAACTAAAATTTATTTCTGCAAATGTGGTGCAGCAGCGGTGAAGTGATATTTGATTTTTGGGGTTATGTTAACCCGTACTCACGTGCCCGAATTTAAGAAACCACGTACCTTATAAGTTCCTTTTAAAAATTTGTTTGGAAAAAAAGTCCGGTTTGCTTTTGTTATTTCTCGCATTTGTCGTGTGGTTGTGTTCTACGGTGCTAATTGCCTTGGGGTTTTTTTCCACTTTCTCCTCACCAAGATGACTGCAGATGCTTCTACCAATGTATTTTTCCTTCGATCGCTCTTTGTGCTTTCCAAATTGGGCTTTTGTTTAATCGCTGTTGCTTGTTATGGACTGTAATTCGATTGGTTGTTAAACTCTCGGCTTCGGAAGGACCAAATGATTACGTGAAAGATTCGAATCTCCCACGTAATCGCCAATGGAAAATTGAACCCAGTGAAAAGGAAAGTTAAAAAATACGAAAGATTTTAATAAATATATTCGAGTAAGGATTTTATTATTTTCAACAATAATGACGTAAAAATTAAATTGTGTTTCGTATTAATACGTATTCAAATAATGAGTT
Source organism: Eurosta solidaginis (assembly GCF_040869045.1). Classification (NCBI taxonomy): domain Eukaryota; kingdom Metazoa; phylum Arthropoda; class Insecta; order Diptera; family Tephritidae; genus Eurosta; species Eurosta solidaginis. Next base: position 871,300 of record NW_027136904.1, read on the forward strand.
TAGTGATTTAAAGGAACAATTAAATTGTGTTTCGAATAAATGTACTCTTACCTTGACGCTGGATGGCTAGAATTACTCCCGTTGACGGTCGTGAACCAAGAAAAAAGCAAATCAATTGTGAAAAGGCGCTGAACCCTCAGTACAAGAGCCTTCGTTAAGTTTCCCCTTAACAAGGCTCCGGTGCTAAAAGCTCATAGCGGCAAACACAAAGCCGTGTTTGTGTTAATGCATATATATATATAAACGAAACTATGGTCTATGGGCAGGAAAAGGTATGCGTATTGATTTACGAGGGTGGGCCGAAATATTTAGGTCTCGGACCTAAACAAACACGTTGTCCATTTTCTAAATGGACTGACAAATGAATAACAGCTGGATGGCGATCATGAATCGGAAATGATAATATTCGCCAAACTGCTTCGTTGCTACTAATGTATCTTCCCATTTGGTAATTAGTAATTTCATCATTTTGATTTGCAACTCGAAATACTGTCATGTCACTTCCTTTACTGATATATTTGCATATGCATTTGATGGATTTTACGGAGTTACAATATTCAACATTTATATGTGCGTTAAATGTTTTCGATAATAATTTGGAATACGGAACTATCCAACGGTTATCGATCTCCACATCTCGATTATTTATTTTCACAGTGACTGTTTTTCCATTATCTTCTAGTGATCTTCTACGGTACAATGGATATCCATCATCTCCAGTCATTGTTTCAGCAATTAATTGCTTTATCGTATCTGGCTTTCATCTTGTCACTCATAATCTTTGCTCGTTGCCTTACAAGATCTTGTGTCTCTCTCAGATCTTCTTCCAAGACACCAGTGGATTTCTTGACATTTCTCTCCGCATCGGCATCTATCCAAAACTGGAAATCAGCAGGCAGTCGAAGGTCATTGCCAAAAATTCCCTTTGCGGGGTTTGGCCCGTTGTCTCATGCATTGCCGATCGGTAAGCCATCAGGAATAATGATATGTGTGCATCCCACTCCTTATGGTACTTGTCTACTACTTTCCTTAAATGCTCCTCCAATGTTCTATTGAATCGTCCCTACATACCATCGGACTGAGGATGCAATACATTTTTTTCGAATGCCCAACTTCTTACACATTTCTTGGAACACAGCTGATTCAAAATTCCTGCCTTGGTCAGAATGTAACTCCAATGGTACACCATAAATTGCAACCCAATCGTTTGTAACCACTTCTGCTACTGTTTCCGCTTCTTGGTTTGGGATTGGGTATACCTCTGGCCATTTACTGAAATAATCCATAACCAGCAGTACGTATTTGTTTCCGCGGTTGCTAGTAGGAAATGGACCTGCGACATCCATGGCGATCTTTTAAAATGGGGCACCTGAAATTTACTGCCTCATCTGGCCATGACTTCGTTTTTTGGGCTCTTTCGCTCTGTTGCAAACCTCGCAGTTGCCTATCCATTCGGTGACCGACTGGCGGCAACCAACCCAATATAATATCTGCTTAATTTTCTCGAGCGTCTTCGTGATTCCAAGATAACCTCCACTTGGACAATTATGCAGCTCGCTGAGCACGTCAGGAATCCTCTTTCTGGGAACAACTATCAGTTTCTTCTTGCACTGACCATCCTCACTCTCCCATACTCGATGCAAGCAACCGGATATCAATTCTAAACTGTTCCACTGTGCCCAATATAACTTCGCAATGGGACTCTCTGCCGACATCTCTCTGCTTGGTCTTTCGTTTCGTTCGAGCACTTGCATAACATGTGACAAATCTGTATATTCCAGCTGACACTTTCTTAGTTGTTCCTTGTCCCATTCAGCCGTACACGTTATAGTCATTAGCCGACCAACTATAATGTCTTATTTAGCCTCGGCCTTTGAACAGTGCTTGCGTTCTAAACTACATGGTATTCGTGACATTGCATCAGCATTTCCATGGGTACTACCTTTTCGATGATCAATAGAAAAGTCATAGCTTTGTAGTCGCTCGATCCACCGTGCCAATTGTCCTTCCGGATAACGGAACTGCAGAAGCCATTTCAACGTTGCGTGATCTGTCCTGACGCGGAATCGCTGGCTGTAGAGGTATTTGTGAAAATATTTAATGCACTCTACCAATGCCAACAGCTCTCTCCGTGTAACGCAATAGTTCCTCTCTGGTTTTCCAATCGAACGGCTGTAATATGTATCTACCTTCTCCTGTCCATCGACCAGTTGTGATAAAACGCCTCTTATAGCATATCCACTCGCATGTGTGTATAGAATAAATGTTGCTCCTTCAATATTTGGAAAGCCACCTCTTGCTCCTTCTTCCATTAAAAAGCTGTATTTTTTCTTGTAAGCTCATGGAGGCTATGGGCTACGCTGGAAAATTTTGGTACAAATCGGCGGTAATATGTGCACAGCCCAAGGAAACTTCTTAATTCACGCAAGTTCTGTGGTCTTGGCCAATCCTTTACTGCCTCTATCTTTTCATTCGCTCTACAGATGCCTTCTGTCGTTACCTTGTGACCCAAATTATTTACTTCCTTTTTAAACAGCGAACACTTTTTGGGACTTAGTTTCAGACCAGCGCCAGCTATTCTCTGGAAAATTTCCTCCAAGTTCTTAAGATTTTCATCAAAGTTCTTGCCCAATACGATGATGTCGTGCAGGTACACCAAGCATGTTTTCCAATGTAGCCCTTTCAGTACCTGGTCCATGAGTCTCTCAAAAGTAGTAGTAGTGCATTACAAAGTCAAAAAGGCATCACTGTAAATTTCCAAAGACCATCACCGACACTAAAGGCTTTTTTCTCTTTATCTGCCTCCTTCACCTCAACTTGCCAGTAGCCGCTTTTCAAGTCCAGTGTGGAAAACCATTTCGTACCAGATAGCGAGTCCGGAGTATCGTCAATTCTTGGCAATGGGTAGCTATCCTTTTTCGTGACGTCGTTCAACGTGCGGTAGTCCACGTAAAACCTCACTTTCCCATACTTCTTCTTCACAATTACCACCGGTGAACTCAATGGACTAGCTGATGGTTCGATGACGCCGCTGCCGCTCATTTCTTCTACGATTTGACTCACAACTTCCCGCTTCGCCAGTGGAACTCTACGTGGAGCTTGACGGATCGGCCTCGCATCTCCAATGTCAATTTGATGTTTCACAACGTTGGTGCGGCCAGGTTTGGAGCCATCTTGGTCAAATATGTTCGCGCACTTTAGGAGCAGTTGTTATGCCTTACTCTGATAGTCTTCCTCTAGTCCCTCTGTTCGTGCCATGATGTCATCTCAAAGATCAATATTGCTTGTTGAAACCTCCTCGTGGAGCTGTTCAGAATTGATTATTACTTCAGGCTCTTGGCATCTTCCCAAAATGGCTCCTCTGGTCAGTTTGAGTGGTGACTTGAACTCAGTGAGTACTCTTACCGGGATACATGCATCTTGTTTTGTTATAGCAAAGGTTTTTCCTACAAGTACGTTCGGTGTTGATTTGTTTGCTGCTTCGACAACCCACAATCAGTTTGTCCCACAATCTCCAACAACCTTTAGCCAGATAACTTCTTCTGATTTTGGTGGTATTTGCTGACTCTCTTCCACCAGCACTCGTTTACTGCTGTAGTCCCTCTCGTAACCGAACTTAAGTGGCACATCCATGTTTTTATATCGCATCGTCTTGATTTGCATGTCGATCTTGGTGCCTTCGTCGACTAAGAAGTCCACTCCAATTATGATTTCATCAACAATCTCTGCCAATATAAAATTGTGTACTACTGTGACGTTCCCAATTGCGACTTCACATGATACTCCTCCTAGAACCGTGGTGTCTTTTCCAGTGGCTGTACGCAATCTTGCTCAATGCAATAGTCTTATCTTCTTGTTGACTAAATCCGCTCGAATGATGGAATGAGATGCACCCGTATCTACAATCAGTAAACTTACCTTTCCATCCACATGTCATCCGACAGTAAGATTGTTTGACCTTCTTCCAATTTGTGAGATAGCGATTATGGGGCATTCAATTGCGGGAGCCAGCTGTTGCCCCTCGCTTTAGTTTAACGATTAAGCAGATTTGGAGATTTGCTCATCTTCTTCAGCTCTGCGTTTACGTCCACCCACATTGTTGGAACTATTAGGACCGGTGCTGCAATGACGTGCAATGTGGCCTGGGTTGCCGCACTTGAAACATTTCATAACTCCAGAGTTTTTCTGTTGTGACCCCTTCAGTGTTTCCAAAATTGTGTCTACCCAATCTGGCCTTTCCACTTCCACGCGATGAGCTTTGTACGCTGGCTTACTGAAAAGTGAGGCAGTTTCCTGAGTCATTGCATGGGATACCGTTTCAGCAAATGTTGGCTTTAGGTTCGCATATGTCCGTTTCTTTTCGACATCCCGTATTCCATTTATAAAGCTCTGAATTTTAACCCTCTCGGTGTATTCCACGGGTACGTATGCATTTGCGAGATGAGCCAATCTTTCAATATCCGATGCAAACTCCTGCAAAGTCTCATTCGCTTTTGGTAACGGCTTTGCAACTCAATTTTGTATATCTGTTTTCTATGCTCGCTTCCATAACGTCTCTCGACAGCAGCCATCAACGCTTCATAACTGTCCCGTTCGTACTCTGGAATCGTCTGTAAAATTTCCGCTGCAGGCCCTTTAATGCCACGAACAGAGCTGCAACTTTATCTTTAGCATTCCAGTTGTTCACTGCTATGGACTTCTCAAACTGTAGCGTAGAGACCTGAAAAGGAACAGAACCGTCAAAGGATGGTGTCTTTACCTTTGGATTACTCGCTGAAGCTGCTGGCCAAACTTGCTTAAACCAAACTGATTGTCGTGCCTCAACTGTTGCTGCTTTTATACTGTGCGGTCTCCTCGTTGACATATTTCTAGGCGCTTCTATTTCCAGAACTTACTAGTTAGTTATCAGCTATAAAATTATTCAGCTATAACTACAGATATAACTACAGATGCACGATTTTATAGTTTCTCTCATAGCCCATGCGCGTGTATATGTGAGTGATACTTGCACAAATGATTTCACACTTTTGGGAGTATCTCAGATATATACATGTATTTGTGCGTTACTCTCAGCTGCTTTTATGGACATATGGGTAGACATAATGATTGATTTGTTGATGTGCATACAAGTCACTGCTTAGTATCGGCTTAGGGATGATAGTATCCCTTAGTGTTGCTAATATTCATCACACTGCCCTCCACCTAAGGGTGATCGTCCCGATCAGAGAAATCTCTCGACCTAAACGCCACAGCCTTTCTAAATGAACCACTTTCATTTTGGTTCGTGGTTTGCCAATGGTTTGTATGCGGTACACTACATCGTTGATCCATTTTATGACATTGTATGGGCCTTCCCAATTACACTGCAATTTCGGAGACAAACCTTTTTTTCGTTGTGGTTTGTATAACAGCACCAAATATCCTTCCTGAAAACCTTCCGAATTAATTGCTTTATCGTATCTGGCTTTCATCATGTCACTCATAATCTTTGCTCGTTGCCTTACAAGATCGTGTACCTCTCTCAGCTCTTCTTCCAAGACACCAGTGGATTTCTTGACATTTCTCTCCGCATCGGCATCTATCCCAAACTTGTAATAACCTGGCAGTCGAAGGTCATTGCCAAAAATTACCTTTGCGGGAGTTTGGCCCGTTGTCTCGTGCACTGCCGATCGGTAAGCCATCAAGAATAATGATATGTGTGTATCCCACTCCTTATGGTATTTGTCTACTAATTTCCTTAAATGCTCCTCCAATGTTCTATTGAGACATTCGACCATACCATCGGACTGAGGATGTAATGCAGTTGTCCGTGTTTTTCGAATGCCCAACTTCTTACACATTTCTTGGAACACAGCTGATTCAAAATTCCTGCCTTGGTCAGAATGTAACTCCATTAGTACACCATATCTTGCAACCCAATCGTTTGTAACCACTTCTGCTACTGTTTCCGCTTCTTGGTTTGGGATTGGGTATACCTCTGGCCATTTACTGAAATAATCCACAACCACCAGTACGTATTTGTTTCCGCGGTTGCTAGTAGGAAATGGACCTGCGACATCCATGGCGTTCCTTTCAAATGGTGCACCTGAAATATGCTGCTTCATCTGGTCATGATTTCGTGTTTTGGGCCCTATCTCTCTGTTGCAAGCCTCGCAACGAGCGTCTTCGTGATTCCAACATGACCTCCACTTGGACCATTATGCAGCTCGCTGAGCACGTCAGGAATCCTTTTTCTGGGAACAACTATCAGTTTCTTCTTGCATTGACCATCCTCACCCTACCATACTCGATACAAGCAACCGGATATCAATTCTAAACTGTTCCACTGTGCCCAATATGACTTCGCAATGGGACTCTCTGCTGACATCTCCTCTCTGTTTGGTCTTTCTTTTCTTTCGAGCAATTGCATAACATGTGACAGATCTATATCTTCTAGCTGACACTTTCTTAGTTGTTCCTTGTCCCATTCATCCGTACACGTTATAGTCATTAGCCGGACATACGGCCTTTGAACAGTGCTTGCATTCCAAACTACATTGTCTTCGTGACATTGCATCAGCATTTCCATGGGTACTACCTTTTCGATGCTCAATGGAAAATGCATAGCTTTGTAGTCGCTCGATCCACCGTGCCAACTGTCCTTCCGGATTACGGAACTGCAGAAGCCATTTCAAACTGCGTAATCTGTCCTGACGCGGAATCGCTGGTCGTAGAGGTATTTATGAAAATGTTTAATGCACTATACCAATGCCAACAGCTCTCTGCGTGTAACGCAATAGTTCCTCTCTGTTTTTCCAATTAAACGTCTGTATTATGTAACTACCTTCTCCTGTCCATCAAATAGTTGTGATAAAACGCCTCCTATAGCATATCCACTCGCATGTGTATCTAGAATAAATGTTGCTCCTGGAATCGCATATGCCAACATTGGGACAGTGCACAAACGCTCCTTCAATGTTTGGAAAGCCACTTCTTGCTCCTTTTTCCATTCAAAAGCTTTATTTTTTCTTGTAAGCTCATGATGGCTATGGGCTACGCTGGAAAAATTTTTACAAATCGGCGGTAATATGTGCACAGTCCAAGGATACTTCTTAATTCATGCAAGTTCTGTGGTCTTGGCCAACCCTTTGCTGCCTCTATCTTTTCATTCGCTGTAGAGAAGCCTTTCCTCGGTACCTTGTGACCCAAATCATTTACTTCCTTTTTAAACAGCGAAGACTTTTTGGGACTTAGTTTCAGACCAACGCCAGCTATTCTCTGGCAACTTCCCCAAGTTCTTAAGATGTTCATCAAAGTTCTTGCCCAATACGATGATATCGTCCAGGTACACCAAGTATGTTTTCCAATGTAGTCCTTTCAGTACCTGGTCCATGAGTCTCTCAAAAGTAGGTGGTGCATTACAAAGTGCAAAAGGTATCACTGTAAATTGCCAAAGACCATCACCGACACTAAGGGCTGTTTTCTCTCTATCTTCCTCCTTCACCTCAACTTGCCAGTACCCGCTTTTCAAGTCCAGTGTGGAAAACCATTTCGTACCAGATAGCGAGTCCAGAGTATCGTCAATTCTTGGCAATGGGTATCTATCCTTTTTCATGACGTCGTTCAACTTGCGTTAGTCCACGCAAAACCTCATTTTCCCATCCTTCTTCACAAATACCTCCGTTGAGCTCCATGGACTAGCTGATGGTTCGATGGCGCCGCTGTCGCTAATTTCTTGTACGATTTGACTCACAACTTCCCGCTTCGCCAGTGGAACACTACGTGGAGCTTGACGGATCGGCCTCGCATCTTCAGTGTCAATTTTATGTTTCAAAACGTTGGTGCGGCCAGGTTTGGAGCCATCTTGGTCAAATATGTTCACGCACTTTATGAGCAGTTTTTTCGCCTTACTCTGATAGTCTTCCTCTAGTCCATGCCATGATGTCATCTGAAAGACCAATATTGCTAGTTGAAACCTCCTCCTGGAGCTTTTCACAATTGAGTATTACTTCAGCCTCTTGGCATCTTCCCAAAATAGCTCCTCTGGCCAGTTTGCGTGGTGACTTGAACTCATTGAGTACTCTTACGGGAATCCGTCCATCTTGTTTTGTTATAGCCAGCGTTTTTCCTACAAGTACGTTCGGTGTTGATTTATGTGCTGCTTCGACAACCCACAACTTGTTTGTCATACAATCTCCATCAGCCTTTGCGCAGATGACTGCTTCTATTTTTGGTGGTATTTGCAGACTCTCTTCCACCAGAACTCGTTTACTGCTGTAGTCTCTCTCGAATTCGAAATTAAGTGGCACATCCATGTTTTTATATCACATCGTCTTGCTTTGCATGTCGATCTTGATGCCTTTGTCGACTAAGAAGTCCACTCCAATTATGATTTCATCAACAATCTCTGCCACTATACAATTGTGTACTACCGTGAGGTTCCCAATTGCGACTTCACATCATACTTCTCCTAGAACCGTGGTGTCTTCTCCACTGGTTGTACGCAATCTTGCTCCATGCAATGGTCTTATCTTCTTGTTGACTGAATCCGCTCGAATGATGGAATGAGATGCACCAGTATCTATAGTCACTAAACGTTCCTTTCCATCCACATGTCCTCCGACAATAAGATTGTTTGACCTTCTTCCAATTTGTGAGATAGAGATTATGGGGCATTCAATTGCGGGAGTCAGCTGTTGCCCCTTGCGGCTGACTCGCTTTAGTTTAACGATTAAGTAGATTTGGAGGCTTGCTCATCTCCTTCAGCTCTGCGTTTACGTCCACCCACATTGTTGGAACTATTAGGACCGGTGTTGCAATGACGTGCAATGTGGCCTGTGTAGCCGCACTTGAAACATTTCATAACTCCAGAGTTTTTCTGTTGTGCTTCCAAAATTGTGTTTACCCAGTCTGGCGTTTCCACTTCCACGCGATGAGCTTTGTGCGCAGGCTTACTCAAAAGTGAGCCAGTTTCCTGAGTCAGTGCATGGGATACCGTTTCAGCAAATGTTGGCTTTGGGTTCGCATATGTGGCTCGTTTCATTTCGACATCCCGTATTCCATTTATAAAGCTCTGAATTTTAACCTTCTCGGTGTATTCCACTGGTGCGTCTGCATTTGCGAAATGAGCCAATCTTTCAACATCCAACGCAAACTCCTGCAAAGTCTCATTCGCTTTTTGATAACGGTTTTGCAACTCAATTTGGTATATCTGTTTTCTATGCTAGCTTCCATAACATCTCTCGACAGCGGCCATCAATGCTTTATAACTGTTCCGTTCATACTCTGGAATCATCTGTAAGTTTTCCGCTCCAGGCAGGAACAGAACCGCCAAAGGATGGTGTCTTTACCTTTGGATTACTCGCTGAAACTGCTGACCTATTTATTTGCAACTCCTGTATACGACCTCTGAAAGTTTCTATCTCGGCATCCATTTTGTCCTCGAGCTGTACAATTTTTGTATTCTGTGCTTCTAACTGCGAAGACATTTGTGCCACCTGCAATGATAAGCGCTGTTTAAGTTTCACTTAATTGCTTATGGGTTCATTACTTGCCTCTTTTCCGCTTTTAAATAACCAACACTTACACTTTTTCAAATTTAATTCAAGGATACATTTATTTTCCAACTTTAGGTTATAAAATAAGTATAATTTAATTGCTAGATATTTTTTACTTGCTTCACTTTTTGTTTTACAAATTATAACTTTAGCAAGGATTAGAATCATGACATTAACATGCGCGCGCTCAACGATAACTGATAGCGCGGCCGTCGATCACAAAATTACATAAGTAATAGAACAGAAGCGGTAGTTTTCCAATCACTTCTTAAGAGTTTTACGTTAGGACTTAAGGTGAGTATGGTAAGCATAATTTTTGGTAAGTATTCAATTTAAAGGGTAAGTATATATGTAGGTAGCAAGGTAGGTATGTAAAAAGGTAAGTGTAAAATCCATATTCATCCATGTCTTCAACATGGCGGCCGGCCTGCGGAGTCGACAAATTTAGAAGCTCTTGAAGTTTCTGTACAGTAACCTTTGCTTGATGAACCAGCTTCGTTATGTTAGGGTGACTACCACTACGGCTCTGCACACGCGCGGCTGGACTTTCATTTATACGGTGTCGTGTTCTTCGTGGTTACTCGCGCCTATGACGCGCGGGTGGCGGAGGTGTCGAATGTCGGTTGCGTGTTGATGTTGGAACGGACGGACGGTGCAACAAAGTATGATAAGCTCGGCCGCAGTGGCGGCAGCTGCCGGCGGAATTGCACTCGCCGGTGGTATGTGACGTGGCCAAGCAGTTGACGCAGTAGCGATGGGCGCGTGCGGACTCATATCGCTCTGCAGGAGTCATTATTAAAAATGCGTGGCATTGGCGTAAAGCGTGCTGGCGGCAAAATAGGCGGCATTTTCCCAATTCCATGATGAGATGTGTGAAGAAAAACGTTAGAAGAAAAAAGAGAAAAAAAACTCAGCATTAGGGTAAATTGAGGTTGAACTGAGGATAAGATGATTCTCGCTGGGATGAAAAAGGCAAGGGAATTAGGAGGGGGCAGTAAACAGATTTTGGTCATATTCCGCGTTATTACTCCAGTTTGAGTACGAATATAGAGGACGCGAACATTTCCATCGGGACCTGCATGCAGTTTTGAGATGCGTCCGAGGCGCAACAGATCATATTTAACAACGGCTAGATCGCCTTCTTTCAGGTTCGTCTGAGATGATTTCCATTTTTGTCGTTCATGCAGTTGTTGAAGATACTCATTCTTCCAGCGGTTGCTGAATTGATGGTGAAGGACCTTCAGTTTTTGCCATCGGTGAAGGAGACTAAGATTGTCGGGATTGGGTTCTGGGAGAGACATCAAGGGGGCTCCTCGCAAAAAGTGCCCTATGGTTAAAACGAGTAAATCCTTGGGGTGTTCTGGCGGTCTGGAATTGGGGACTGCTTCAATTCGAACTAGAAGTGTCGAGAACTCTTCGAGCGAGAATTTATGGTTTCCTGCGACTTTATGGAAGTGTATTTTGAAGCTCTTCACCGCTGCTTCCCAGAGGCCGCCCATGTGAGGAGCGTAAGGGTTAATGAACTGCCACGAGAGGCCATGCAGAGCACATTTGTCAGCTATGTCCGAGGCAGCTTCGCTTAGAAAAGAGGATAATTCCTTCTGAAATGCTCCGACGAATGTTTTTCCATTATCTGGCATCATCTTATGAGGGAGCCCACGGCGACCGGCGAAGCTAGCAAAAGCGGCTCTAAATGCTTCCGTTGTTAGGTCTGAACAGGCTTCTTGGTGAACAACCTTGGTAGAGAAGCAGATAAACACACAGGCGTAAGCCTTTGTGTGGGAGGCTCGATGGAGTGGCGATGTTTTGACGAGAAATGGGCCGGCAAAATTGACAGCTGTTGTGTGAAAGGGTAAGGTATATGTTGTCCTTTCCGCTGGTAGAGCAGCCATTATCTGCGACTTCATCTTTTGGTTGTACACCGTACATGGTTTGCAATTAGAAATACAGGATTTTATTTTTAGTTTTAATTTAGGGATGTAGTATTCTTGTTGTACCATTCGGACCATGAGTTGTTTTTCTGCATGGAGAAGCGTTGAGTGGAGAAAATTGAGAAACAATATGCAGATCCTTGAATTTTCCGGAATTATTATAGGGTAACGCACGTTGTCGCTCATAGGCGCCTTACTGATTCGCCCGTTCACGCGTAGGAGGCCCTTGGCGTCGAGCATGGGATTTAGGGATAAGAGAGAGCATTTTTTACTTATGGGTTTAGATGATTTTAATAGTGAAATCGTGTCTCCATAATGTATTTGTTGTGCCTGGAGGATGAGGCGTTCCTTTGTGTGTTTTATTTCGGCGTGAGAAACCGAGATTTTGGGGGGATTGGGAGTCCTTTCACCTTATGAACGATGCGGTAGACGAAGGACATTACGCGCAGCGCACGAGCATAGGAGGAGAAGCGTTGCAGCAAATCGATGCATTCGGTAGTGTGAAGAGTGACAATGGGTTTTTGTTCTAGGGGGGTGTCGGTTTAGGCGTGGTGTTTGGCCAGATCTGACAGGGTTTGGCGAACCAATCTGGTCCGTTCCACCAGAGTGGGCAGTCGACTAAGCCGTGGGGCCGACATCCTCGAGTTCCTAGATCGGCTGGGTTGTCCTTGTTGGCTACATGTTTCCACGTCACGTTGTTTACATTTTTGATGATCTGAGAGGTGCGGTTTGCAACGTAGGTTTTCCACATATGGGGTGGCTTTTCTAGCCATGCTAACACTATTGAAGAATCCGTCCATAGGTCTGGGTCGTGAGGTAGTAGTATTAGCTGAAGTCGAACTTGTTTTATTAATTTAGAGAGAGGAACTGCTCTGCAAATTTCCAGTCGAGGGAGACTGACCGTTTGTAAGGGAGCGACTTTACTTTTCGCCACAAGCAGGTGACAAGCGTACACGTTTGGAGATTGCTGTGTTCTTATATATACACAGGCGCAGAAGGCTTTTTCAGGGGCGTCTGAGAAACCGTGTAATTGAGTGGGTATGTCGGGGGAGAGTTGAACCACCCGGGGAATCCTTATGTCGCATATTGCCGTGAGACTTTCGTGAAAAGCCGTCCATTTTTGAAGGGCGCCGTCTTTGACTTCCTCATCCCAATCAGTTCCCTCCATCCATAGTTACTGCAGTAGGATTTTAGCCGTGATCATAATTGGCGATAGCCATCCTGCCGGGTCGAAAAGTTTCGCTACCGCTGACAGAATTTGCCTTTTCGTTCGCGAATTATTCGACGGACTGGGGTCGAAGGAGTACGTGATGGTATCTGTAAGGGCATTCCATGTTATTCCAAGCGTTTTGGTGGAGTTGGAGTCCTGAAATTTGAGGAAATCTATGTCCAAGAGATCTGAGTGGGATATGCTTTCGAGTAATTTTGGGTGGTTTGCCGTTATTTTCCTGAGAGGGAAACCTCCTGATTTGAGCGCTTCGATGACTTGGGTCATATAGTCGAGTGTGGACTGTATTTCCTATCCGCTGGTGAGGATGTCATCTATATATGTTTCATGCAGAAGTACATTGTTGGCGAGCGGGTATTCTTCTTTGGTATCTTCTGCTAATTGGCGGAGTCTTCTAATCGCGAGATAGGGTGAGCAGTTGACACCAAAGGTGACTGTTTTTAACTTGAAATCTTCAAGCTTGGAGTTAGAAGATCTACGAAAGAGGATTCGTTGATAATCTTGATCTTCTGGGTAGACGATAATTTGGCGGTACATTTTTTCTATGTCACCGCTGAAAACAAATTTATAGAGGCGCCACTGTAGGATTATCAGCATTAAGTCATTTTGAGGTGTGGGGCCGGTGTGTAATATGTCATTCAATGAGTTTCCGGTGTGAGTTGGTTTGGAGGCATTGAATACTACTCGTACTTTTGTGGTTTTACTATCGGGTTTTATAATCGCGTGGTGAGGCAAATAGAAGGAGAAGTATTTGCCTTTGTTAATAACTTCGCGAGGTGAAGTTGGCTCCATGTGGTCCAGAGTTAAGTATTCTTCTAATACTTCAGAGTACTTTTCTCTTAACTCTGGAGTTCTTTCTCTAGGGTTCTTTCTACGCTGATATATTGCTGCTGGGCTGCGGATCGACAGTGTCCGAGAGCTATAGTTTCGGGAAAACCTTGCTTGAAGGGGAGTTTGACCATGTATCTACCGTCTCCTTTCCGAACGGTGGTTTTTTTGTAAAGCTCCTCGCAAAATATATCATCCTCTGTTATGGATGAGGAAGTTGGAACCTCTTCTTATTCCCAGAATCTTTTGAGCAGTTCATTTCGAGAATTATCTGGATTATCAATTACGTGGGTGGGGAATGCCGAAATTTGTTCATTAACCGGACCACTTAGTATCCATCCAAATATTGTTTCTTGTGTGATAAGAGTTCCTGTCACGTTAGTTTCCAGGCCGTTTAGCAGAATTTGAGGGATTACATCACTACCAAGCACCATGGCAATTTATGCTGGGGAGAAACAATTGGGGTCTGCCAGAAACAGTGAAGAGAACTTCTGGAAGTCCACGTTTTTGGCTTTGAATGATGGCAAGAAGTGAGTTAATTGCTGCAGGATTACTGCATGTGTTGGGATTTGAGTTGCTAAGTCGTCTGAGCAAATACTCATCAGACAAGTCTTATTTGAATTCTGGACTACGCGTCCGCCCATACTTGATATTTGGTAACTGCTTTTTTGTGTGGGTAGACCAAGAGGCTTGATTTTGTGCTGCCTTATTTTGGAGCTTTGCGGGTTGTGCAAAGGTAGAGGGGGCCTCGTTGATGTGTAACTCTTGGGGTTTAACCCTTGTTTGGTTATTACGTGACGAGGGATGATGATTGCAGGAGTTGACCGATGGAGTGGTCTGATATTGGAGGGGAGATTGGTGTCTCTTTTGGCAATATACACATTTGAAGTTGCTCTTGCACTCGGACTCCAGATGACAAAATGCTAAGCAGTTTTTGCAATAATGATTTTGTTTAACAAAATTGTTTCGCTCTGCGACATTGAGTTGTTTGAATTTATGCAATTCATCATAGAATGATACGAATTGCACAATTTACAGAATGCCTGTCGAGTCGATTCGCTGTGATATGAGTGGGACTTATTTTTGAAGTTATTCGACTGATTTTGGGGTGTTGAAGCTCGGTTGTTGAAGCTCGTATTTGGGTGGCGAGGTTTGCTTGGCCGATACGTACCGAACCGTTCAACTACTTCATAGCGAGTTGTTAGGAACTTGTCCATTTCAGACCAGAGGGGTAATTCCTTCCTAGACTCTTGTGACTGTTCCCATAAGGCGAGAGTTTCATTGGGGAGCTCAGAGGCGCATAAATATATAAGGATGGGATCCCAGTTGTTGGTGGGGACGTTGTTTAAATTAAGGGTCGAGATGCAGTTATTTATCGTGGTTTGGATTTCTTGGATCCTTTCACCATTTTCATAAAACACGGGCTGCATATTAAATAGAGTCTTTAATTGACTGTCTACGAGAATTCTACGATTCTCGTGTCTGGACTTGAGTGCCCCCAGGCTAGCTCGAAATTTTGATCGTTGAGGGGATATTTTTGGATTATTGGGGCCACTTTACCACCGGTTTTTTGCCTCAAGTTGTAAAGTTTTTGTACAGGGGATAATTTGGGGTGGTTTATGTAAACCGCTGTAAACATGTCCCTAAATGACGGCCATGTTTCGTAGCCCCACTTCAATATCGCATGCAGGGACTTTGAGATAGGGTTGAGACCTGGGCATTATCAGTGGCACCATGGGTTGTCCTGGGCTGATGGGTTTCGGCTCCAGTTGCGCTCATTCATCCTGGTCCTTCTGTTCAGTGTGGTCTCCATCACCTTCGTCCAGTGTTGAGAGGGCGCTGGCATCTGTGACGTTCATATGTGCTGCTTCGTATGACCGTTCTACTGCGATTACGAGTCTGTTGAGTTCCTCCATATATGTCTGCAAACCGGGTTTGGTGTGATCTGCCTCATAGATATTCCACCATTTTTAGCATATCCTGTCGAGTTTTCCTTTTCGAATAGGGACTTCCTCAAGAATTCTTCTTCTCCTGTCCGGGACCTGCTCCGAGTCTTGGTCCCTTTGGGTATAGACAGTTTCTCTGTTTTGTCGTCGGTCATTCTGATGCTGAGGGTTTTTGCTCAAAATACAAAAACTAGTTGGAGACTCTTTGATTTGGGAGGTCAAAGCTAATCTTCACTTCTGTATGCGACAGGAAGTGTATCAGAGGTACACGAGAGGGTATTTTCGAGGTGTGTATTTGGAGTACACAAAAAATATTACTATGCGAAAGCTTGTTTATTATATAAAATATATTGAGTGATATATTTCGATAATTGTTTTAGGGGTTGGGGTTTATTTTGAAAAAATTAATACAAAATTTTTCCTTCGCTTTTATGTGTTTTTGTCCCACTGTATTTTTGATACAAATTTTATTTGTTGTAGCCCACTGTGAGAATTTTGTTAGCGGCACTTATTTCAGTGACTATATATATATGTATTTACAAGTATATAGGTGCACTGAATTGCTATGTTAACGGGGGTGGGTTCGTGCACTTGTCTCAACGCTTCTGAGTACAAGTGTATGTACGTATATTTGTATGTTATAATTATGGAGTTGAACGGAATTGCTATGCTAATGGTGGTGAGGTTATTCACTTGTCTCAGCGCTTCTGAGCACAAATGAATATAGTTAATATATATGTGTATAAAAATTATGTAGTTTAATGGAGGTAAAATTATTCATTCGTCTCAGCGCTTCTGAGTACAAGTAAAAATATGTAAGTAAATGATTTTTTTTTTAAGCTAATGAGGCAAGAGTGTCGTTAGGCGAATATTATTGAACCGAATTTAAGTTCTTGGTAAATACCTGCATACATAAGTAAGTATGCAAAAATTTTGGCTGTTGCTGGGCTAGGATGATGTCAAAAACTAACGGAGAATATGTGATATGTACGGGTGAATTAATAATTTGTTGAGGTAAATAAAGGGTTTTTAATCATTTCTTTTCAGGGGCATTCAAGGGAGGGCAAAGGGGATATATATGTGGTTTATATATGTAAGTATTTGAAACTATGTGATTTATATATCTTAGCGGATTAGAGAGGCTTGTGTTGGTGGACCATGAGATTTTTTTTTTGAGTTTGTATTTAATATAGCAAATATGAGAACATAAGAGGTTTCTCGAGAGATGCTTTAGAGGTCCGCTAGGTTATATAAATCTGTTTATGTATAGTAGCAAAATTTTTTCTCCACTTACTTTTTGTCTGGGATTCCTTCTATTTACCGTACGCTGCTGTTCCTAGATTTTGCTGCTGTTGGTAATGAGGAAATTCTGCTGTTGCTGGTAACGGATCCGCTGCTTGTGAGGGTAGCGGTTTCTGCTGAATGTGCTGGTAACCTTTTCTGCCGCTTGTGGACTGTACCTTCTTGATGTTGGATGACTTTTTTTTTTTGTAATGTTTATATGTTTAGGTATATACATATTTTTTTTCAGGTTCGGCACCCTACTTTCTGTTGCCACGATTTTTTCTCAGATTTTCAGGCTTTCGAGCACATTTATTTAACAATTTTTTCCTTCGCTTTCAGAATTTTTCAGAACCTCACTTTTAGCCACTTATATTTTCTTTTCTTTTCAGGGTTTTTGTGCAATACACTGATTAAGGCAATTTCATTTATTCTTCAGCTTTTTGGAGCACCTTATTTTTTCCTATTTTTAGGTTTTTTTGTCTCAAACACAACACTTGTAATAAATTCTATTTTTCATGTTTTTCGGAGCACCCTACTTCTTTATTTTCAGATTTTTTCTTCTTTTTGAGCAACGCACTTCTAATAAAATTTTAAAATTTTTTTGTTCAAACAGCGTATATAACAAATTTTTCGTTTTCAGGGTTTTCGGAGCATACAACTTTCTTTTCAGATTTTTTCGAGCACCGCACTTTTAATAAAATATTTTCAGCTTTTTTCCTAAACACAACAATTTTAATAAATATTCTTTTTCAGGTTTTTCGAGGCACCTTACTACTTTCTTTTCAGATTTTTTGAACACCGCACTTCTAATAAAGTTTTTTTTTTTTCAAGCGGCACTATTAATAAATTTGCAGGTTATTCGGCGCACACTACTTCTTTCTTTTCAGATTTTTTCGAGCACTCTTTTAAATTTTTCTTTTCTTTTCAGGTTTTGGGTTACCCCTTTACTCTATTTCCGATTTTTCTATGAACACCGCTTTTTGCTTTTCTTTTTCAGATTTTTTTTAACACCGCTTTTTCCAGTTTTATATTCTTCACCACCTTAGTTTTTTGGCACTTTTCGCTTATTTTCAGCCTTTTTCTTTTAAAAAATCTTATCTTCCAGCAATCCAGCAATGATTATTTTTGTTTAAATTTATATTCACAATTTTCACTTCGGCTGGCGAGAGGACCATGTTTATGTTTCACTTAATTGCATATGGGCTCACTACTTGCCTCTTTTAAATAACCGACCCTTACACTTTTTTAATTTAATTCAAGGTTACATTTATTTTCCAACTTTAGGTTATAAAATAAGTATAATTTAATTGCTTGATATTTTTTACTTGCTTCACTTTTTGTTGTACAAATTATAACATTAGCAAGGATTAGAATTAGGACATTAACATGTGCGCGCCTAACGATAACTGATTGCGCGGCCGTCGATCACCGCTCGCTAAGCTGTGCAGTGAGCATACAACTATACATATACAAAAGTACATAAGTAAATAGAACAGAAGCTGTAGTTTTCCAATCACTTCTTAAGAGTTTTACATTCGGACTTTAGGGTGAGTATGGTAAGTATAATTTTTGGTAAATATTCAATTTAAAGGGTAAGTATATATGTAGGTACCAAGGTAGGTATGTAAAAAGGTAAGTATAAAATTAAAATTTGGGTATAAATTCAGCAATGCAATTTAAAAGGTAAGTATTTAGCAGGTAACTTAATCAAATTGAATCAAATTTTTATTCATGTCTTCAACAAGCGCTCCTCTTGTGCTTCCATCTTGGATGTAATCTGTGTCGACATTTCTGAAATACGCGTTTCTTGTGCTTTCAACTGCTCAGCCAACTGAGATGTCATATATGTTTTCTGTTCTTCCAGTTGAGATGACATTTGCCTTTCCTGGGCTTCAATCTTGAATATTATACGGTTCTCCTGGGATTCTAGTTGTGTTTCCATCTTGGATGTTATACGTGTCTCCTGTGATCACAGTTGAGATGTCATTGTCGATGTTTGAGCAGATATTGCAGCCAAAATCATGTTCAAGTCTGTGCTCGTAACTGTCTGCGATGTTTCGTTTTCTCTTAAATTTTTGTTGTTGATTCTTCCACATCAGGATAAAAGACATACTCGTCCACATCAATTCCTTGCGACTCCATTACCTCTCGTAGCCCTGCTTGAAGTTCGATCTTTTTGCCGGTTGTATTCAATCCACGGTTCTCCGACTCCTTTTTCAGTTGCTGGATCTTTAATTCACTCAATTTTGCCATGTCCAAGTTGTATTCAAATTCTTCGGGATTTATTCAACAAATCCTCTTCTGACACCAATTGTAACGAATTTAGTGCAATTTTGCTTATTCCAAATCTTCTGATAACGATCGAATCACTAAACTGTTGAATAAATAACTCCAATATTGAATAATGCAAGAATGGCCTTTATTAAAGTACTTCACAATAAACACTTACACTTCGCAACTGATAGCTTGCCTAAACCAAAGTGATTGTTTCCTCGTTGACATATTTCTAGGCACTTCTATTTCCAGAACTTACTAGTTAGTTATCAGCTATAACTACAGATGCACGATTTTATAGCTGCTCTCATAGCCCATGCGCGTGTATATGTGAGTGATTACGTCAACGTACGTAAACCTTTTTGGATGGTGCATGACGAAATTTTTTTATTAGCTCAGAGGGGTCTATTTTTACTTCTTTCGTAATGAGTAACTATACAAATAAAAACATAAAAACTTTTTACCGGACACAAGTTATTTCCACTTTTCTTATAACAAAAGTTTTCTAGGGAATTGTCAAATATAGTATTTTTATACCTTTCATGAAAATGAAATTCTTAAAGGAAAATAGATAGACCAATAAGTATACCGAAATGATCAGGATGAAGAGCTGAGTTGATTTAGCCATGTCCGTCAATTTCTTGGTAAAATTTGGTGAGCGGGTATATTTAGGTGTCCGATTAGACATTTGTCGGAACCGACCGGATCGGACCACTTAGCCGTTTTTTCATAAAAGAGCATTTTTGTCATATCTTCCTCAATTTATCAGATTGAAGCTTCAAACTTCACCATATGCTTTCGTATATTGCACATATTATTGTCTGAAAAAATTGATGAGATCGGTCGTATATATAGCATATATCCCCCACAACCGATTGTTCAGATAAGAAGCTTTTCGTAATTACTGCCCCATTTTAACACCTAGAGGCTACAAATTTCACCGAATGCTTACGTATATAGCATATATTTTTGTCTGAAAAAAGCATAGAGATCGGTGGTACATATAGTATATACCCCATATAAACAATCATTTCTGCCCCCTTTTTTATGGCTCGAAGCTTCAAATTTCATCAAATACTTACGCCTACGTTATATATTGTTGAAATAACTGATTCGTCGTCATAGGTTTTACATGCAGCCCACAAAAAACGTGAAACTTTGCATCCTAACACAATTTTTAAACGGTTTTATTTAGCTTGACTTGACAGGCTGGCTGGCTGGCCGGCACGAATTTTGTATTTGAAATTTAAGTAACTTCCCGATAAGCCACAAGCTTGAAACTTGTAATATAGTTCAGAACCCGATGACAATAATAAGAAAAAACTCCGATAGGTGGCGCATGGATCGAAATATTTCACAAAATCGTATTTGTGGTCCGATTTGGTTCATATTTGGAACAAATATTACATACAGTCCGGTAGAAGTGACATCAAAATATTTTGGTGTTCGAGGAGGGACAAGCATACGTGGCGCAGAGTCGAAAAAAGTCTTTGTAAGGATTATGTATTGAGGACTTAGATTGTAACAAATTGTCAGGAAAGAGTCTTGTAATAATGAGTCACTAAATGAACTAAATAGAATGAGAAATAATAGGCAATTAAAAAAATACTACAAACTTGAAAATAAAATAATAAAAACATTTTTTTAAGTTAAACGGTTTTATTGAAAGCGAAGTAATAATAATATTAAAAGCTAGAAAATAATTAGGTAGGTCCTAGGTACTAGTCATCACAATCCTCATCAATCTAGGGCGTTGATCACACAATTAAATAAAAGCGTTGGACGCGTCAAATTTTATTTGATATTCATATATAAGACCAACTGAACCGTAATAAGGTTATGCTACGCTTCACATTTTTAGAAATTTCACGCGCCCAATGCTTTTATTTAATTGTCTGATCAACGCCCTAGATTGATGAGGAGTGTGATGACTAGTACCTAGGACCTACCTAATTATTTTCTAGCTTTTAGTATTATTGTTACTTCATGTATGTATTGTTTTCAATAAAACCGTTTAACTTAAAAAAAAATTATTATTTTATTTTATTTTATATTTATCCTAAAAATGGCTTAGGTATGTACATTTGCTCACTATATACTTCTTATCTTGTACTGCCGATTATTTAGATATTACGAATGGGATAAGATTATTGTTCAGCCTCATTCATAAAAGACATGAAGTCCCGTCTTTACTTTTTTTTATTTATGTCAACCAAAAAATTATAAAAAAAAAAAAAAAAAACAAAAAAGTCGGCTATCGAAAATGTGGATACACTTCAGAATAAGATCAGTGCAAACGCGTTCAAATGACTTATTTAAAGTACGCATTCGAAGTCAGTGTACATGTAGGATAACAGGAAATTATTTCACAATAAAAGAAACACGTCACGCTCCTGACGCGCAACAAAAGGGGCGGCACATAATACCCCGCATCCCTTACCTTCGGTGGGAGTTATTTCATTATGAAATACTTCCCAACAAAAAATTGCAAAAAAAAATTCCCAACACACTGGGAGCCTATATGTAATACTCCTATTATGTTTGTACCATTAACTCCAAATCAAAAACGAACGGCCGACGAAATTTTGTGATTTTAGCTGCATAAGTGTGACAAGGAAGAACTTGAATTGAGGCATGATATAAAAAAGAAGGTAGTTCCACTTAACATTTTTTGACGTATTTCACAAAGTTTGTTGCCATACCGTTACTCTTTATTGCAAAGTTATGGTGTTTCTGGATGGGATCTTCTATCAGGATGAAAGGTGGAAAACCCGTGAGCTTCTACCTCTAACTCTGAACCCTATTCCAAATGTCAAAAATCTGGTTGTGGTCCCGATTTCGTGTTGCGTTTTGAAACAGATACTACTGAGGACGACTTTAAGTCCTACATCACGTCCAAAATGAAAGAGACATTTCCTGATTTAGAATTGACGTATTCGTAAAATGACTTTGATACTTTGTCGAACAGCTCTTTCTGGCCATCCGGTGCTCTAGTGCGGGAATTTGAGTATATGCCGAATACAAAAATTCAGGGCTTAGCAACGGTTTCGAGTAATAACGACGCTTCAAAAAACTATGTGTAAATACTCTGAGCCTTTATTATCAAGGTGTTAGAGTTTTGAAAATCAAATTAACGGACCTTTATTTAAAGTCGATTCACTGCAAATATAACATCATCCCCTTTACAGAAACGTGGCTCAAACCACGTACTTTTAACGTCGAAATTCTTTCAAATGATTTTCCAATGTTTAGAAATTATCGCATTGACATAGTCGGGGGTAGTGTTCTGATATATGAGGACTGAGGAGGTTAACGAATTTAAATGCATTCAGATCCACATAGAAAAAACCCATTTATACTTAGCTGTTTACTATATTCCTCCCACATCTGATATTTCCGTTTATATGGAGCATATAGCCCATCTTAAAACTCTTAGTTTAATGACTAGAACTTCCTATTCTGTGATTGTTTTGGGCGACTTTAACTTGCCTCATATCTCATGGAGTACGTTTGACCATTAAATTGTACCAATCCCTTCTAAATTGGCTTACAATGAGTTTTTTGATGAAATGTCTTCATCAGATAAATCTTATTCCAAACAATTTTGGAAAAATTTTAGATTTACCTTACATATGTCGACAATATATCTAAATTTTTTGAGTCGGTGTGATCCCCTGGTCTAACTTATGTTCAAGGGTGTGATATGAAAGCAAATGAATCTAATTGCCACTTTGACTTTGATTCTGTTAAATCTAACTTTAAAAAATAAATAAAGAGCTATCTAAACTAGCATGGCCTGGTTATTACAGTGTCTCTTGAACTAAATAAAAGATGCTACAAACCTTATGTCTGCAAGATTAAAAAAGAAACATTTGCATGAAATAAGCGGGGATTGCCCTTATTCCTTTTAAATGTATGAAAACATTTATTTTGAAGCAATTTTTTTTTATAATTTATTGAATAATTTGGGAAAAATTTAAACAACGTGACATCAGGACGGACAAGGCGACAGCTGTTTTGATTATACCTTGTAAATCTCTTCAAAACCTTTTCTCCCGGGAGTGGGATTTGAACCCGCACTCCTACGATGGCTGAAGTGTTACAAACGCATTTAGCCACGTCATGCCTTAGTTATTGTAAACTTTATGTTAATTGCCTTTCTTGCATATCTTATTTTTGTTTTATTCTTTTGTTCTGTCGCCTTGTCCGTCCTGATGTCACGTTGTTTAAATTTTTCCCAAATTTTTCAATAAATTAAAAAAAAAAAATTGTTTGAAACCCAAAGTCATTTTATAATTTCGTAAACTCTAAACAGTTAATCTCTCGTGTCCTGAGAGATATAAAAAATTAAAGGTGCGGCGAACCCTCTGTTCGCCGATACTGATTTATTTAGAAGTAAAACACGAACAACTTCAATTTCAATTAATAAGAATTTATTGCGTGCCACTTGCACGTCCCAGAATTAACTGAACTTAACATCTGAATTAACTTATTAGCTAACCTATTACTGCTAACTACTTATGCTGCGGTTGCAGTTCGCACATTTCGCAAGTCGAAGGCTTGCGCGTGTAGACAGGAATTGCTTATATTGTAACCGAGATATCGCAAATTTGTATGCACAATTTTTTAAATCTAACTATGTTAAAGATGAGGGTATGTAAAGAATCTTTTATTATAGCTCTTTATAAAAGTGTGAGCAGGTCGTCTATAGAAAATTACAGTGGCATAACTAAGATCTCCGCCATTCCAAAATTGTTTGAAGTTATTGTTACCAATCAGCTCACAGCTCCAATTTCTACTTCGATTGTTAGCTGCCAACATGGTTTTTTAAAGAAATATCAACTATTACGAACTTACTTGAATTTACAACTCATATCACAAATGGGTTTAGAGAAAATATGTACACCGATATTGTATACACGGATTTCAGTAAAGCGTTCGAGAGAGTATGTCACTCGCTACTTATTCACAAGCTTGATTTGCTGGGGTTTCCGATGGATCTCTTCTTACCTTCTTGACAGAAAACATAGAGTGGTTTTTAAAAATGTGTTATCTAATATCATGGAGGTCTCTTCTGGAGTTTCTCAAGGCAGCCATATTGGTCTGATTCTGTTTTTGCTATTCATACACGATATCTCTACTTCAATAAAGTTTTCAAAAATTTTGATGTATGCTGATGACGTAAAAATTTTTATTTCTTACAAATCGATCGACGATCCCCGTACTACAATCTGATTTAGATACACTACTTCAAGTAGATCATTTACATAATTAATAACCACTGTCTTAAACAAGTGATTGATTTTGTTGATCAGGGGGTTATTATGGACTGCAAACTTAGTTTCAACCTTCTTATTAACACAACAGTCAATAAATCAAAAGGTGTTCTAGCGTTTGTTAAGCTATGGTCAAAATAATTTAGCGACCTTTTTGTAACTAAAGCTCTTTTCACTACGTTAGTTAGACCAATACTTGAATACGGTTCATTGATTTGGAACCCAAAATAACAGGTTCATAAAGATCGAATGTTTTGATTTTCGCGTTAAGGGACCTTCATTGGGATCTTTTGTATAATCTGCCCCCCTATTCAATTCGTCTTAAACTTATTAATCTCCTTACCCTTTTTAGTAGAAGGGAAATACTTGGAAATATTTTTATTATGAAATTACTAACGGTTTTGGTTTCATTTCTCCTGAGCGAAGTAAACTTTAACGTTCCCTCCCGGTCATCAAGATATTTCAAACCTATTTTCCTCAATTAAATTTTAAATTAAATGAGCCATACCGCTGTTTGTATCAGAATTATAAATCTCACTATGCCACATTTGATATTTCGGACTTACTTTCATAATTAAGAAAACTGATTTTTCCTCCCTTAATAATTAGTAGCTCTTCGGAATCATACACATAATTATTCCATTACTTAACTGTTCTTCACATATAAAAATATATATATATATGTATGTATACATATAAGAAATTTCTATCTTCTATTTTGCAATGTTTTCATATTTAGCTATAAGTCTTACATATATTTTACTTAGCTGATGAGTTTCTCTCTGTAGCTGATCAGTTTTAGATCTCGACGCTTAACAAGCCTCCGCCTTTCAACGAATCGGCAATTAAATTTAAGAAATCCGTGCGTCATGCGGATGAGCCCAAAATTTGTCAAATAAACGCAGAATCGCGATAGTGGTAATTTTTACTATCGCTGCAATCTCAACTCCACCTGATGTATAAAGCCAATTAGGGCTAGCGTTAGCTTTAATATTTAAGAAATTTACCAAGCAGGAAAAAAATCACTTTATCGGCGGCGGCGGCGTGGGCGGCGCGCCGGCGTAAGCCGGTGTTCTTTCTTTAAAAAGCTTGATTTTTTCTATTTAAAAAAATAATATTTAGGAAAGTGTTGTTTGTGTGGATTTAAGAAAATCAGCGTTTTGGCCATTTCGGAAAGATCCGGGGTTTTCGCCTCAAAATCTCGCAGATCGTTCGAAAATTTTCAGGAGTAGCTCCTTGCGGAGGGGTTGTCCCTCGTTACTCCAGAGAGGCCTCGAACCTAACCCCGGTCTTTGGAACTGGTACTGCTGCATCTGCTGAAAAGAAATAGAGATACATAAAATGGTCGCACTTTTGTCTGTATATCTCGTGAAAACCGTAGTTTCACCTGGGGTTAACTCCTAATAATCGTTACTAACATAATTTATTTAAAGCATTTGTGGCTCCTTGGCGCACAAAGGCGAATTACGGTTGCAATTAATAGTCTATTAATACTCATGACTCTCGTGGCACAGGGGGCCTCCAGTTTTTTCGGCTGTTTTTAAGAGCTACAATTCCCGAAGTGCAAACAGTAGCACTCCCGACCACCAGTCGCTACTACGCCTCCTGACCCTCACACCATATGCCAGCACAGAAGCTATAGCACTGCGACTTCGAACTCACACCTTCGTCGACGTCACTTTCCTAGAAGCTCTAGGTGTAGGTCCGAAGACTTTCTAACGGATGTTTTTGTCGCGCTATGCTGACGAGCTACACCAGAGAAACACCTTGAAACGTTAGGGAGTGACTATTCGGCCAAGAATGCCGCCCTAGAAATCATAAGCAGTCTAAGTGGACGTCATTGCGTAACTCATGGGTGAAAATCGTATAATCATCGGCGCAACTACATAATTAAAATTTTACAAAGACCCTGGATAAAATTTTTAAAATGCAGACCAAAGATTGCAGACGTTTGTGTTCACAACATTGGTTTCAATAGTCTTCGTTAAATCAAAACGATATTTTAGAATGAAAGTCGACCGATTTTAAGTCGAAAGATGTTAACTGCCGTTTTCTGGCCTTATGATGTAAGAGCTCGTTATGGATAACCGCGTAGCTTCAGTAGGGTAGTAGCACACACTGTCATTAGTTCGACTGTCTTGGGAAAGCTTTTGCTTCACCACTTTGAGTGTTCTTGCGAAGGACAAAGCCTCACCTGGTAAATATATGTGCCTACTTATTCACATTTGTAAAAGGAGGTGATATTTAAACTTGGTTGATAGGCTATAATAATCAATGTGATTTACTCCAAGAGACTAGTTGTGAATAGGGCAGCCAACTTTAGGAAATGGCAAACCGGGAAACTTAGGTGTTGAAGGATGAAGTATGAAAATCAAAATTAACATTTCAGACGCTATTGTATAGTTTCGCAAATAAACAACAGATGTTTGAATGTAAACCCAAGTGATTTTTCAAACCCCTCTCATACGTACATATATCCCCAACTTAAGTATGAGGTAAGAATCATTTCAAAGGAGTATTTATGCCCCTAGAACCTACTAAAGGATTTTGCATCACTGATTTCGCTTATTATTTCAGCCAATCGCAATATATAATTTTTTAAAAAATCGGCACCATTTTTGGGTAATTTGCTTTTTTAACAACTTGAGGACAATTTGAAAACATGTTCGCCTTGGGTCATTTTATTTGAATTCATTATTCATTACTAATTTTTTGGAAAAAATATTCAAAGTGAGTATATAAATTTATTATATAACATTTGTTTTAGTTTTTTGTTTTAATAACTTGGTGAATTGGGCGATGCAAAGTACGTGTAAAGATGACATCGAAGGCGCCTGTTTTTTTAAATAACTTTTGAACAGTTAGAAAGAGTTAAATTCGCATTTAGTTTCTTATAACTGGCAGCGATGCGCATCCGCTGATAGCACTTTCGACCATATCCGACCACTTTTCGACATGAACAATAAATAATCTTAACAGTCTTAAACGAGTAGAAAATATAGTAACGCGCCGGACGCCGCCGCCGCCGCGACGATATTTTTGACATTCGGCGGCGACGTGCGAAAAACGACAAATATCGGCGGCGTCGCGTATCTCTAATTGCTAGCATTCAAATTCTCGTTAGTCATTTTGACGTTTCTTGCTGTCTTTAATTTGACACAACGTTTATATCAGACAATAACTATATGCTTTAGCACGTGTTATGTGTACACATATCTATTGAGAATAAGGTAAAACATGTAATTTTACTTTGAAAAAAATTTATAAAATAATGGCACCTCCACCCATATAAGTCATATATTTATGCCCTTTACGTTTCGTTTATGCCGTTACGACGCACAGCTGGACAAAAACAAAGTTCTTATTCCAAGAAAAGTGTGATATTTCTGCTCTATTTCTTTTAAGTGAACACTTTTATATAATTTTTTTGATGGATTCTAAGCTCGAAGGTAAGTAAAATTTTTTAATAGTAATTCTTTCACAATTAGGTATTTTCAATATATTTAACATTCCGTTATTAAGAAGAAAAGGTATTTTTTATCTATATTTTTAAATTTAGGGACAAAAAAGTAACATACATCCGCGGACATCCGGGCTAAATTTCACATATGTTATAGCCGCAAGTATTCTCTAATAGTCGAAAGAAAAAACCATTGCGATATCTTTGCACATCTATTTTTAATTTTTTTTTTTGTAGATTTAGTTATCTCTACATATAAAATGGGATGTATGTACGTACCAGCTCCGACGAGATATTTGAACCTTTAAAGCTGATCTACAAACGGCAAAACCAATTCCTAGGTACAGGGAACAAACAGGTAGCCATAAAACACACAAAAATAAACACGCAAGGTCAACAAGAGCACACCAAAAGCAAAAAGGCGAAGATCACTGACTTCAACCTGCCACAACCTACCGCACCAGTCACCAAGGCATAAAAACAGGTACATACAAAGGAATCCTAATGCAGGTATAACCACACTGGAACGCTACACAAAACAACCCCATTTGTTAGCATCTACGCCAATACCTGAATGTAATATAAATACTGCACAACTGATAACAAATCAAAACGATCAACGACACTTAAGATGACAGCACAACAATCATCAACTATTCACCCTGTCGGAAAATCAACAACACAAAGCAGTTTAGTTATACCCGTACCAAGAATGGAGTTTTTTGACATTTGGGTTCAACATTCGAAGGAAACCAGATATAAAGAATTGTTGAGTTTTGTTGTACTTAAGTACGATTTAAGCAAAGCAGCCGAGTATTCGATAAAAAGTTTAAGCTTACAAATATCGGCATATTCGTCGAAGCTGGATCAAAAGTGGAACACTTCTGGAAGACATAAGGAGCGATTTTTGAATAAAAACTCGGAGTGACTTTCGGGTC